>NC_073384.1:971577-1036577 GCF_028641065.1 Leucoraja erinaceus | reverse complement strand
ACAGCTTAAGGATAAAGGGGAAATCCTTTAAAACCGAGATGAGAAGAACTTTTTTCACACAGAGAGTGGTGAATCTCTGGAACTCTCTGCCACAGAGGGTAGTTGAGGCCAGTTCATTGGCTATATTTAAGAGGGAGTTAGATGTGGCCCTTGTGGCTAAGGGGATCAGGGGGTATGGAGAGAAGGCAGGTACGGGATACTGAGTTGGATGATCAGCCATGATCATATTGAATGGCAGTGCAGGCTCGAATGGCCGAATGGCCTACTCCTGCACCTAATTTCTATGTTTCTATGTTTCTACGTTTCAAGAGAGAGCTAGATAGGGCTCTTAAAGATAGCGGAGTCAGGGGATATGGGGAGAAGGCAGGAACGGGGTACTGATTGTGGATGATCAGCCATGATCACATTGAATAGCTGGTAGACAAAATGCTGGAGTAACTCAGCGGGTGAGGCAGCATCTATGGAGCGAAGGAATAGGCGACATTTTGGGAATTCCTTCGCTCCAAATAGATGCTGCTGCACCCGCTGAGTTTCTCCAGCATTTTTGTCTACCTTCGATTTTCCAGCACCTGCAGTTCCTTCTTAAACATTGAATGGCGGTGCTGGCTCGAAGGGCTGAATGGCCTACTACTCCTGCACCTATTGTCTATTGTCTATTGCCAGGCATTGTTCTGGTGAACCTCCTCTCTGAAGCCTCCACATCCTTGCTGAGAGGGAAGTACAGTCCTCTTCGTCTTGTTCACCCGTGGTCGGGGTCGGGGCCTATTGAGGCGTGCGCAGTCGCCGTTACGGGCGGCCCGATGTTTCAGGCCCTCTCGCCGGGATGATGTAACTCCGGCGTGGGAACGGAAGAACACTCTCAGCGGCCTGGAGTTTCCGAATCGGCCGCTTCCTACCGGAGACGGCGGCTCCCAAAGCCCCCAGGCCGAGCTTAAATCAGTATTTAAATAAGTGTACGCATTATTGTGCCCCATGTTACTACTGCTTAGTTTAGTTTAAAAATGCAGCATGGATGGATACAGGCCCTTCGGCCCATCGGATCCATGCCAACCATCAATCACCCGTTCACACTAGTTCTGTGTTATCCCAAATTCTCATCCGCCCTGTTTCGACGAATGCAATCAACCCGGCATGCCCAATCAAACAAGATCAAATAGAACAAGTTGTCCGACAACTTTCAGCTGTGCATGACATACGCAAGAAGACGGTCCATAGAGTCATAGAGTGATACAGTGTGGAAACAGGCCCTTCGGCCCAACTTGCCCACACCAGCCCACAATGTCCCAGCTACACTAGTCCCACTTGCCTGCATTTGGTCCATATCCCTCTAAACCTGTCCTATCCATGTACCTGTCCAACTGTTTCTTAAACGATGGGATAGTCCCAGCCTCAACTACCTCCTCTGGCAGCTTGTTCCACACACCTATGTGAAAAAGTTACTCCTCAGATTCCTATTAAATCTTTTCCCCTTCACCTTGAACCTATGTCCTCTGGTCCTCGATTCCCCTACTCTGGGCAAGAGAGTCTGTGTATCTACCCGATTTATTCCTCTCATGATTTTGTACACCTCTATAAGATACCCCCTCATCCTCTTGTGCTCCAAGGAATAGAGTCCCAGCCTACTCAACCTCTCCCTGTAGCTCACACCCTCGAACCAATCCCTACACACGAGGGGGCAATTTACAGAGGGCCAATTAACCTACACGCCCGCACGTCTTTGGGAAGTGGGAGGAAACGGTCACGGGGAGAACCTGCAAACTCCACACAGACAGCAACCAAAGTCAGGATCAAACCTGGGACTCTGGCACTGTGAGGCAGCAACTCTACCCGCTGCGCCACCGTGCTGCCCTTCGGCCCATCGAGGCCACACCGACCAGCGATCACCCATTGACTAGTTCTATGTTATCGCACTTTCTCACCCACTCCCAGCACACGAGGGGGCAATTTACAGAGGGGCCGATTAATCTACAAACCCGCACGTCTTTGGGATGTGGGAGGAAACCGGAGCTCCCGGAGGAATCTCACGCGGTCACAGGGAGAACATGCAAACTCCACACAGACAGTTGATCAGTTGTTCAGTTTGGAACTGCATTTTAAGATGGATTTTAACTATTGATTACATTCAGCACGATACTAGATACATAGACAATAGGTGCAGGAGGAGGCCATTCGGCCCTTCGAGCCAGCACCGCCATTCAATATGATCATGGCTGATCATCCACAATCAGTACCCCGTTCCTGCCTTATCCCCATATCCATTGATTCCGTCAGCCCTAACAGCTAAAACAGTTCTCTCTTGAAAACATCCAGTGAATTGGCCTCCACTGCCTTCTGTGGCAGAGAATTCCACAGATTTACAACTCTCTGGATGGAGAAGTTTTTCCTCATTTCAGTCCTAAATGGCCGACCCCTTATTCTTAAACTGGGTGGCCCCTGGTTCTGGACTCCCCCAACATGGGGAAAGAAATTCCTGCCTCTAGCTTGTCTAATCCCTTAAGAATGTTAGATGTTTCTATAAGATGCCCTCTCATCCTTCTAAATTCCAGTGAATACAAATGTGTTCTGACTTGTACATAATGATTACACTGGGCACCTTATTGTGCAAGGCTTCATACTAGTGACGACATCACACCCACTAATTTATCTAGCTGTTAGAAGGTAGACAAAAATGCTGGAGAAACTCAGCGGGTGAGGCAGCATCTATGGAGCGACGTGGAGGTGACGTTTCGGGTCGAGACCCTTCTTCAGACTGATGTGGGGGGGGGGGCGGGAAGAAGAAAGGAAGAGGCGGAGACAGTGGGCTGTGGGAGAGCTGGGGAGGGGAGGGGAAGGAGGGAGAAAGCAGGGACTACCTGAAATTGGAGAAGTCAATGTTCAGATTCAGATTCAATTTTAATTGTCATTGTCAGTGTACAGTACAGAGACAACGAAATGCATTCACACCGCTGGGGTGTAAACTACCCAAGCGGAATATGAGGTGCTGCTCCTGCAATTTATGGTGGGCCTCACTCTGGCCATGGAGGAGGCCCAGGACAGAAAGGTCGGATTAGGAATGGGAGGGGGGGTTGAAGTGCTGAGCCACCGGGAGATCAGGTTGGTTATTGCGGACCGAGCGGAGGTGTTGGGCGAAGCGATCGCCAAATCAACGCTTGGTCTCAGCGATGTAGAGCAGCTGACATCTAGAGCAGCGGATGCAATAGATGAGGTTGGAGGAGATGCAGGTGAACCTCTGTCACACCTGGAACGACTGCTTGGGTCCTTGAATGGAGTCAAGGGGGGAGGTAAAGTGACAAGTGTAGCATTTCCTGCTATTGCAAGGGAAAGTGCCAGCTGTTAGTATTATTTTGATCTGCCATTGAATTAGCAATTGCACTGGGTAGCTACCTCTCTGTACGTCTGTTTAAGTAGAAATTAGACTAGCCATGCTACATTGTTCTACTGATTAAATAGTGATAACACTTGCTATGTTCATCTCTATTCATGCTTAAATAGTTATTATAATGGCGTTTAAACCAAATTACTGTTTAAATAGTGATTACAGTGGGCACGTTATTCTGAAATGATATTTAAATTATGATTGCACTGGGCATTTCAATCAGTGCCGTTATTTAAAATATGATTCGATAGGTCTTGTTAGTGTATTCCACTGGTAATATATATTTTTAGTTTAGTTTAGTTTAGAGATACAGCACGGCACCTTCGGCCCACCGAGTCCGCACTGACCAGCGATCACTGCACACTAACACTATCCTACACACACTAGGGACAATAGACAATAGACAATAGGTGCAGGAGGAGGCCATTCGGCCCTTCGAGCCAGCACCGCCATTCAATGTGATCATGGCTGATCATCCCCAATCAGTACCCCGTTCCTGCCTTCTCCCCATATCCCCCGACTCCGCTATCTTTAAGAGCCCTATCTAGCTCTCTCTTGAAAGCATCCAGAGAACCGGCCTCCACCGCCCTCTGAGGCAGAGAATTCCACACACTCACCACTCTCTGGGTGAAAAAGTGTTTCCTCGTCTCCGTTCTAAATGGCCAACCCCTTATTCTTAAACTGTGGCCCCCGGTTCTGGACTCCCCCAACATCGGGAACCAGAGGACATAGGTTCAGGGTGAGAGGGTACAGATTTAATCAGAACTTGAGGGGTTTAGTTTAGATTCTCTCAAGCGGTGGTGGGTGTATGGAACGAGCTGCCAGAGGAGGTAGTTGGCATAGGTTAACATAATGACATTTGAAAGACATTTTAAATGTATAGGAAAGATTTACAGGGATATGGGGCAAACGCAAGCAGGTGGGACTAGTGTAGACTATGTTGATCAGCATGGGTAAGGTGGGCCGAAGGGCCTGTTCTCATGCTGTGTGACTGTGACAATACTATCAGCATGCAAAACAAAAGGTTTCCAAGGTACCGGCGACATTAATAAACCTAAACATCCCCCCTTCATTGGGGGTGAAGAAGGGTCTCGACCCGAAACGTCACACATTCCTTCTCCCCAGAGATGCTGCCTGTCCCGCTGAGTTACTCCAGCTTTTTGTGTCTATCTTTGGTGCAAACCAGCATTCCTGCACATTCCTGCTTCTTGTCCCACACTTTAACCAACTACTTTAGAGCCACTTGCCAACGCTAAACTATTTCTTGGGGGTGGGGGGAGTTTAGTTTGGATTAGTTTAGTTTAAAGAAACAGCGCGGAAACAGTTCCACCGTGTCCGCGCCGACCAGCGACCCCCGCACACTAACACTTTCCTACACACACTTTTGCCGTGCACCGGCAGCGGCGACTTCTCCCGCCCGAATTGCGGGGTTGAGAGTGGCCTGGAGGGGGGCCCTACAACGCCCGGCGCGGCCTTAATTTGCCGCGGACTAGCGCCCGCCGGGGGCTCTGACCTCGACTTCGGGAGGGAAATGGAATGCAGGGGAGAGACAAGAACTTTGCCTTCCATCACAGTGAGGAGGAGAGCCACTGTGATGGGTGTTTATGTGAATAGTGTTGGTGTGTGTTTTGGTTCTTTTATTGTATGGCTGCAGAAACTACATTTCGTTTGAATCTCATGTGAGGTTCAAATGACAAATAAAGGTATTGTATTGTATTGCATTGTATTGTACTAGGGACAATTTTACATGTACACCAAGCCAATTAACCTACAAACCTGCACGTCTTTGTAGTGTGGGAGGAAACCGGAGCGCCCGTAGAAAACCCACGCAGTTCACGGGGAGAACGTGCAAACTCCGTACAGACAGCACCCGTGGTCAGGATGGAACCCAGGCCTCTGGTGCCGTGAGGCAGCAACTCTACCGCTGCGCCACCGTGACTGAGAGGAAGGGTCTTGGAGAAGGGGTGCCAGCAAACCTCTATACACAGAGGGCACATGAGTGTACAAAGGACTTCGGTTTGAAGAAGGTAGATAAAAACGCTGGAGAAACTCAGCGGGTGAGGCAGCATCTATGGAGCGAAGGAATAGGTGACGTTTCGGGTTGAGTCTGAAGAAGGGTCTTGATCCGAAATGTCACCTTGTCCTTCGCTTCATAGATGCTGCCTCACCCGCTGAGTTACTCCAGCATTTTTATCTACCTTCAATTCTTCCAGCATCTGCAGTTCCTCCTTAATCAGTTTAAAGAAGGGTCTCGACCCGAAAAATCACCCATTCCTTCTCCCCAGAGACGCTGCCGGTCCCGCTGAGTTACTCCAGCATTTGGTGTCTATCTTGGCTTTAAACCAGCCTTCCTGCACATTAGTCCTTACCCTTAAGGGCCTGTCCCACTTACGCAACTTTTTCGGAGACTGTCAGCACCCGTCATAGTCACAGCAGGTCTCCGAAAATGTTCACCATGTTGAAAATCCAGCGGCGACCAGAACAAGGTCCGACTCTTTGGGCGACTACTCACCCCCGTACGGGCTTCACCCCGTGACATGTCGCCTGGACGGTCGTGAGTCGTCTCCGCAGTCGCCCAAAGAGGTGTAGCGTCTTTCTGGTCCCCGCTGGATTTTCAACACGGTGAACATTTTCGCCGACCTATGACGGGTGCCGGGAGTCGCCGAAAAAGTTGCGTAAGTGGGACATGCCCTTTGTTCATTCCAGTAGATTATACAACATTTGCAAACTGCACTGTTGTCTTTTAAATCTGCATTGCTACACATAAATGTGCCGAGTTACCATCTGCACGGCTCCCTAGAGCACCTTCAGCTGTTTCCAGGCTTTCTAATTGCATTTCACAGTTGTTAATGATAATTGCGGGTCCTTTCCCTTCAGTTAGTGGAGGTGGAGCCCATGTTCTAGCCCATTTAACATCACGGGCAAAGCTGCACGCTAAGTTGCTTTTGTTATCACTGCTAAAACACACTGAGGCAGATCAATGAAACTTACAGGGACATTAGACAATAGACAATAGACAATAGGTGCAGGAGGAGGCCATTCGGCCCTTCGAGCCAGCACCACCATTCACTGTGATCATGGCCACAATCAGTAACCCCGTTCCTACCTTCTCCCCATATCCACCTGACTCCGATATTTTTAAGAGGTCTATCTAATGCCCCTGTCCCACTTAGGAAACCTGAACGGAAACCCCTGGAGACTTTGCGCCCCACCCAAGGTTTCCGTCCGGTTCCCGGAGGTTTTTGTCAGCCTCCCTACCTGCTTCCACTACCTGCAACCTCCGGCAACCACCTGCAACCTCGGGGAACCGCACGGAAACCTTGGATGGGGCGCAAAGTCTCCAGAGGTTTCCGTTCAGGTTTCCTAAATGGGACAGGGGCATTAACTCTCTCTTGAAAAGCATCCAGAGAACCGGCCTCCTCCGCCTTCTGAGGCAGAGAATTCCACAGACTCACCACTCTCTGTGTGAAAAAGTGTTTCCTCATCTCCGTTCATAATGGCTTACCCCTTATTCTTAAACTGTGGCCCCTGGTTCTGGACTCCCCCAACATCGGGAACATGTTTCCTGCCTCTAGCATGTCCAAACCCTTAATAATCTTATATGTTTCAATGAGATATCCTCTCATCCTTTTAAATTCCAGAGTATACAAGCCCAGCCGCTCCATTCTCTCAGCATATGACAGTCCCGCCATCCCGGGAATTAACCTGGTAAACCTACGCTGCACTCCCTCAATAGCAAGAATGTCCTTCCACAAGTTTGGAGATCAAAACTGCACACAATACTCCAGGTGTGGTCTCACTAGGGCCCTATACAACTGCAGAAGGATCTCTTTGCTCCTATACTTAACTCCTCTTGTTATGAAGGCCAACATGCCATTCGCTTTCTTCACTGCCTGCTGTACCTGCATGCTTACTTTCAGTGACTGATGAACATTGGGAACTTAATTGAATACTTCTGTAAGAAGTGGCGGGTCTTTGCATACCTTGTGAAACAAAGGTATTGAAGAATCGAACAATCGATTGATGTGTAAGAAAGAACTGCAGATGCTGGTTAAAATCGAAGGTAGACACAATAAGCTGGAGTAACTCAGCGGGTCAGGCAGCATCTCTGTAGAGAAGGAATGGGCGACGTTGCGGGTCGAGACCCTTCTTCAGACTGACGTCAGGGGAGAGGGGGATACATAGATAAGGAAATGCAAGGTGTGAAAACAGGACAAAGGAGATGGAGATCAAGGAAAATGTAGAATAAATCGTTGTTGGCTGAGGGGAAGTTGACAACGAAGTATACAAATATAAAATTTAATCAGAATGGTCGGAGAACTGGGATGGGGGAGAGATGGAGGGAGAGGGAAAGCAAGGGTTACTTGAAGTTAGAGAAGTTTTAGAGGCAGGAATGGGTGAAGTTTTGGGGTCGAGACCCTTCTTCAGACTTCTTCAGGCTGAGGTTTATTATAGTCACGTGTACCGAGGTACAGTGAAAAGCTTTCTTCTGCGTGCTAATGGTCTTGTCACAGAGTCACAGGGTCTCAGAGTGCAGTTCTGGTCACCGAGTTATAGGAAGGTTGCCATTAATAATCAGAATAATAATTTATTAGCCAAGTATGTTTTGCAACATACGAGGGATTTGATTTGCCGTACAGTCATAGCAATAAAAAGCAACAGAACACACAAAATACTTTTTAACATAAACATCCACCACAGTGACTCCTCCACATTCCTCACTGTGGCGGATGGCAAAATAAATAGTTAAATCTCTTCTCTTCTTTGTTCTCCCGCATTCGGGGGCCTCGAGCCCTCCGTTGTACAGTTTTGGTCTCCAAATCTGAGGAAGGACATTATTGCCATAGAGGGAGTGCAGAGAAGGTTCACCAGACTGATTCCTGGGATGTCAGCACTGTCTTATGAAGAAAGACTGGATAGACTTGGTTTATACTCTCTAGAATTTAGGAGATTGAGAGGGGATCTTATAGAAACTTACAAAATTCTTAAGGGGTTGGACAGGCTAGATGCAGGAAGATTGTTCCCAATGTTGGGGAAGTCCAGGACAAGGGATCACAGCTTAAGGATAAGGGGGAAATCCTTTAAAACCGAGATGAGGAGAACTTTTTTCACACAGAGAGTGGTGAATCTCTGAAACTCTCTGCCACAGAGGGTAGTTGAGGCCACAGTTCATTGGCTATATTTAAGAGGGAGTTAGATGTGGCCCTTGTGGCTAAGGGGATCAGAGGGTATGGAGAGAAGGCAGGTACGGGATACTGAGTTGGATGATCAGCCATGGTCATATTGAATGGCGAATGGTGCAGTCTCGAAGGGCCGAATGGCCTCTACTCCTGCACCTAATTTCTATGTTTCTATGTTTTTATGTTGACGGGACAATCTTGTGTCCTCCGCATCGGGGGAGATCTCAGCTTCCCCCACACCGGGCGATCAGACCCCGGGTCGGACCTGGTCGAACCTTCTGCGTCATTTGGGAGCTTCTCGACTCGGTCTCTATCAGCGCCGACATCGGCCTTAAGTTGGAAAGGGTGCGGAAAAGATTCACCAGGATCATCAAAGTGCTGGAGTAACTCAGACGGTCAGGCAGCGTTTGTGTGGGTAGTGGACACACAGCATTTTGGATTGGAACCCTTCTTCAGACCAAACCTGAATGGTCCTGACTTGAAACGTCACCCGCCCATTCCCTCCACCGATGCTGCTTGACCTGCTGAGTTCCTCCAGCACTTTGTGCTTTTGCTCAAGATTCCGGCATCTGCAGTTCCCCAAAGAAAAGAGAATGATTGTTTTTGACCAATTGTTCGTTCCCTCCTTCAGACTAGAGCACCAGTTTGCATTTTTAAGAATATTCTTCATAAGAATTCATGCCCCAGAGATGTTGGTTGGTGATGAACTTTGAAGCAAGCTCTCCATATTCATTTTGATAAGGTCATCCGTGATAGGAGCAGAATTAGGCCATTCGGCCCATCAAGTCTACTCCGCCATTCAATCATGGCTGATCTATCTCTCATAGAAACATAGAAACATAGAAATTAGGTGCAAGAGTAGAGGCCATTCGGCCCTTCGAGCCTGCACCGCCATTCAATATGATCATGGCTGATCATCCAACTCAGTATCCCGTACCTGCCTTCTCTCCATACCCTCTGATCCCTTTAGCCACAAGGGCCACATCTAACTCCCTCTTAAATATAGCCAATGAACTGGCCTCGACTACCCTCTGCGGCAGAGAGTTCCAGAGATTCACCACTCTCTGTGTGAAAAAAAGTTCTTCTCATCTCGGTTTAAAAGGATTTCCCCCTTATCCTTAAGCTGTGACCCCTTGTCCTGGACTTCCCCAACATCGGGAGCAATCTTCCTGCATCTAGTCTGTCCAACCCCTTAAGAATTTTGTAAGTTTCTATAAGATCCCCCCTCAATCTCCTAAATTCTAGAGAGTATAAACCAAGTCTATCCAGTCTTTCTTCATAAGACAGTCCTGACATCCCAGGAATCAGTCTGGTGAACCTTCTCTGCACTCCCTCTATGGCAATAATGTCCTTCCTCAGATTTGGAGACCAAAACTGTACGCAATACTCCAGGTGTGGTCTCACCAAGACCCTGTACAACTGCAGTAGAACCTCCCTGCTCCTATACTCAAATCCTTTTGCTATGAATCAAATCCTTTTGCTATGAATCAAATCCTTTTGCTCTCCCTCTCCCAACCCATTCTCCTGCCATCTCCCCATAACCCCTGACACCCGCACTAATCAACAATCTATCTACGTATCTTTGCCTTAAATATATTCATTGACTTGTCCTCCACAGCCTTCAGTGTATTATTCTATCCAGCCTTCTATATTGATCTAGTAGTGCAGAGATCCCTTTTAACATCATCACTTAATATCAGGCATTGAAGATTGAATATAGAAGAGCACAGCCCAAGAACAGACTCTTTTACTCACAATCACCAAACCCAACATGATGCCCAGACCATCACCCCTTCACCCTCTCTCTCCATCCCCTCCCCTTCCCAGTTCTCCCACCAGTCTGACTGTCTCCGACTACATTTTATCTCTGTTTGCTTTTTTGTCACCTTCTCCCAGCCAACAATGATCTGTTTTACATGTTCCTTGATCTCCATCCCCTTTGTCCTGTTTTCACACCTTACTCTTCCTTATCTATATACCTCCCTCTCCCCTGACTCTCAGTCTGAAGAAAGGTCTCGACCCGAAACGTCATCCATCGGAGATGTCCCGCTGAGTTACTCCGGCATCTTGTGTCTATCACTCATTTACAGTACCTGCACATAACCGATATCCACGTGCCTATACAAAGGTCTCTTAAATGTCACTGTTGTATCTGCTTCAACCACCACCCCAGGCAGCACGTTCCAGGCACCCACCACCCTCTGTGTAATAGCGTTGTGATCCATATCCCCTTTAATCTGGGATCGACATACGACTCTGGCAAATTAAATTCCTCGTATGGTGCAAAACATACTTGGCTAATAAAGTTTGATTGTGATGAACTTTACCCCTCTAACCTTAAAGCTATGCCCTCTAGTATTTGATATTTTGTTCGCCTATTTTGGCCCGGGCGCTCTTTTAGAAAGGAGATGAGGAGGAACATCTTTAGTCAGAGGTTGGTGAATCTGTGGAACTCATTGCCACAGACGGCTGTGGAGGACAAGCCAGTGGATGTTTTTCAGGCAGCGATAGATAGATTCTTGATTAGAACCGTGGTCAAGGGTTATGGGGAGAAGGCAGGAGAATGGGATAAGGAAGCAAAGATCAGCCATGATTAAATGGCGGAGGGGACTCGATGGGCCGAATGGCCTAATTCTACTGCTATAACCTGTGAGCGTGTGAACTTGTAACATTTGGGCAAATGAGATCAAGGCAGAGACTGGAATATCAGAAACACTCAGCAATTTTCTTTCAAAATAAGTGTTGAAATGTTCTTATAATTATTTCTTAACAGAGAATAAGAGGTGGTGGGGTTCTTAAATGTGTGAGCGTAGAGACAGAGGGGTGTAAAATGAGGGTGGAAGCAATAGGTAGCAAGGTGAAAAGTAAAAGTGGCAGGCAGACAAAACCAGGGCAAAAATCAAAAAGGGCCACTTTTCAACATCATTGTATAAGGGGTAAGAGTGTTATAAAAACAAGCCTGAAGGCTTTGTGTCTCAATGCAAGGAGCATTCGTAATAAGGTGGATGAGTTGAATGTGCAGATAGCTATTAATGACTATGATATAGTTGGGATCACGGAGACATGGCTCCAGGGTGACCAAGGCTGGGAGCTGAACATCCAGGGATATTCAATATTCAGGAGGGATAGACAGAAAGGAGAAGGAGGTGGGGTAGCGTTGCTGATTAGAGAGGAGATTAACGCAATGGAAAGGAAGGACATTAGTTTGGAGGATGTGGAATCGGTATGGGTAGAGCTGCGAAACACTAAGGGGCAGAAAACGCTGGTGGGTGTTGTGTACAGGCCACCTAACAGTAGTAGTGAAGTTGGGGATGGCATCAAACAGGAAATTAGAAATGCGTGCAACAAAGGTAAAATAGTTATAATGGGTGACTTCAATCTACATATAGATTGGGTGAATCTCATTGGGGTGCTGAGGAAGAGGATTTCTTGGAATGTATGCGGGATAGTTATCTAAATCAACATGTAGAGGAACCAACGAGAGAGCAGGCTATTTTAGACTGGGTATTGAGTAATGAGGAAGGGTTAGTTAGCAATCTTGTTGTACGTGCCCCCTTGGGCCAGAGTGACCATAATATGGTTGAGTTCTTCATTAGGATGGAGAGTGACATCGTTAATTCAGAAACAATGGTCCTGAAGTTAAAGAAAGGTAACTTTGAGGGTATGAGACGTGAATTGGCCAAGATAGACTGGCAATTAATTCTAAAAGGGTTGACGGTGGATATGCAATGGAAGGCATTTAAAGACTGCATGGATGAACTACAAAAATTGTTCATCCCAGTTTGGCAAAATAATAAATCAGGGAAGGTAGTGCATCCGTGGATAACAAAGGAAATCAGGGATAGTATTAAAACAAAAGATGAAGCATACAAATTAGCCAGAAAAAGCAGCCTACCAGAGGACTGGGAGAAATTCAAAGACCAGCAGAGGAGGACAAAGGGCTTAATTAGGAAAGGGAAAATAGATTATGAAAGAAAACTGGCAGGGAACATAAAAACTGACTGCAAAAGCTTTTATAGATATGTGAAGAGAAAGAGATTAGTTTAAACAAATGTAGGTCCCTTGATCATGGGGAACAAGGATATGGCGGACCAATTGAATAACTACTTTGGTTCCGTCTTCACTAAGAAGACATAAATAATGTGCCGGAAATAGCAGGGGACCGCGGGTCAAAGGAGATGGAGGAACTGAGTGAAATCCAGGTTAGTCGGGAAGTGGTGTTGGGTAAATTGAATGGATTAAAGGCCGATAAATCCCCAGGGTCAGATAGGCTGCATCCCAGAGTACTTAAGGAAGTAGCTCCAGAAATAGTGGATGCATTAGTGATAATATTTCAAAACTCTTTAGATTCTGGAGTAGTTCCTGAGGATTGGTGGGTAGCAAACGTAACCCCACTTTTTAAAAAGGGAGGGAGAGAGAAAACGGGGAATTACAGACCAGTTAGTCTAACATCGGTGGTGGGGAAACTGCTAGAGTCAGTTATTAAAGATGGGATAGCAGCACATTTGGAAAATGGTGAATTCATTGGACAAAGTCAGCATGGATTTACGAAAGGTAAATCATGTCTGACGAATCTTATAGAATTTTTCGAGGATGTAACTAGTAGAGTGGATAAGGGAGAACCAGTGGATGTGTTGTATCTGGACTTCCAGAAGGCTTTCGACAAGGTCCCACTTAAGAGATTAGTATACAAACTTAAAGCACACGGTATTGGGGGTTCAGAATTGATGTGGATAGAGAACTGGCTGGCAAACAGGAAGCAAAGAGTAGGAGTAAACGGGTCCTTTTCACAATGGCAGGCAGTTACTAGTGGGGTACCGCAAGGCTCAGTGCTGGGACCCCAGCTATTTACAATATATATTAATGATTTGGACGAGGGAATTGTAGGCAACATCTCCAAGTATGCGGATGACACTAAGCTGGGGGGCAGTGTTAGCTGTGAGGAGGATGCTAGGAGACTGCAAGGTGACTTGGATAGGCTGGGTGAGTGGGCAAATGTTTGGCAGATGCAGTATAATGTGGATAAATGTGAGGTTATCCATTTTGTTGGCAAAAACAGGAAAGCAGACTATTATCTAAATGGTGGATAACTAGGAAAAGGGGAGATGCAACGAGACCTGGGTGTCATGGTACACCAGTCGTTGAAAGTAGGCATGCAGGTGCAGCAGGCAGTGAAGAAAGCGAATGGTATGTTAGCTTTCATAGTAAAAGGATTTGAGTACAGGAGCAGGGAGGTTCTACTGCATTTGTACAGGGTCTTGGTGAAACCACACCTGGAGTATTGCGTACAGTTTTGGTCTCCAAATCTGAGGAAGGACAGAGGGGGGCGGGGAGAAGAAAGGAAAAAGGAGGAGGAGCTCGAAGGCTGGGGGATGGGAAGAGACAGCAGGGGGACTGAGGAAGGGGAGGAGACAGCAAGGACTAACAAAATTGTGAGAATTCGATGTTCATGCCCCCGGGGTGCAGACTCCCCAGGCGGAATATGAGGTGCTGTTCCTCCAATTTCCAGTGCTGCTCGCTGTGGCCATGGAGGAGACCCAGGACAGAGAGGTCGGATACGGAGTGGGAGGGGGAGTTGAAGTGCTGAGCCGTTGTTGCGGGAGGTCAGCTTGGTTATTGCGGACTGAGCGGAGGTGTTCGGCGAAACGATCGCCCAACCTCCGCTTGGTCTCACCGATATAGATCTGCTGACATCTAGAGCAGCGGACGCAATAGATGAGGTTGGAAGAGATGCAGGTAAACCTCTGTCGCACCTGGAACGATTGCTTGGGTCCTTGAATGGAGTCGAGGGGGGAGGTAAAGGGACAAGTGTTGCATCTCTTGCGATTGCAAGGGAAAGTGCCCGGGGAGGGGGTGGACCGAGAGGGAAGGGAAGAATTGACAAGGGAGTTATGGAGGGAGCGGTCTTTGCGGAAGGCAGATATGGGGGGAGATGGGAAGATGTGGCGAGTGGTGGGGTCACGTTGGAGGTGGCGAAACTGACGGAGGATTACTTTTTGTATGTGACGGCTGGTGGGGTGAAAGGTGAGGACTAGGGGGACTCGGCCCTTGTTGCGAGTGCGGGGATGGGGAGAGAGAGCAGTGTTGCGGGGTATGGAAGAGACCCTGGTGCGAGCCTCATTTATGGTGGAGGAGGGGAACCCCCGTTCCCTGAAGAATGAGGACATTTCCGATGCCCTGGTGTGGAACGCCTCATCCGTGGAGCAGATGCGGTGTAGGCGGAGGAATTGGGAGTAGGGGATGGAGTCCTTACAGGAAGCAGGGTGGGAAGAAGTGTAGTCCAGATAGCCATGGGAGTCAGTGGGTTTATAGTGGATGTCGGTCAGAAGTCTATCACCTGCAATGGAGATAGTGAGGTCAAGGAATGGTAGGGAAGTGTCGGAAATGGTCCAGGTGTATTTGAGTGCCGGATGGAAGTTAGTGGTGAAGTGGATGAAGTCAGTCAGTTGTGTGTAGGTGAAGGAGGTGGCCACAAAGCAGTCTTCAATGTAGCGGAGGTAGAGGTCGGGGATGGGGCCCTGGTATGTATTGAACAAGGATTGTTCAACGTACCCGACAAAGAGGCAGGCATAGCTGGGGCCCATGCGTGTGCCCATAGCTACGCCTTGTATTTGGAGGAAATGGGAGGAGTCAAACGTAGAGTTGTTGAGGGTGAGGACCAGCTCCGCTAGGCGGAGGAGAGTGTCAGTGGCTGGGTATGGGTTGCTTCTCTGGTCGAGGAAGAACCGGAGGGCTGTGAGACCATCGTGGTGGGGGATGGAGGTGTAGAGTGATTGGACGTCCATGGTGAAGATGAGGGGGTGAGGGCCTAGAGAATTGAATGCGCGGAGACGACGGAGAGTGTCTGAGGTGTCTTGAACATAGGTAGGGAGGGATTTAACCAAGGGTGATAGGATGGAGTCAAGGTATGTGGAAATGAGTTCGGTGGGGCACGAACACGCAGAGACAATGGGTCTTCCGGGACAATCAGGTTTGTGGATTTTAGGGAGAAGGTAAAATCGGGCTGTGCGGGGCTGGGGAACGATGAGGTTGGAGGCTCGGTCGGGTAGGGCATTGGAGTGGATGAAGTTGGTGATGGTGCTGGAGATGGTGGCCTGGTGCTCGTCAGTGGGGTCATGGTCCAGGGGTAAGTAGGAGGAGGTGTCCGATAGTTGGCGCGTGGCCTCAGCTTTGTAGAGATCGGCGCGCCAGACTACCACGGCACCTCCCTTGTCAGCGGGTTTGATAACCAAATCTGGGTTGTTGCGGAGTGAGTCGATGGCAGAACGTTCATGTGGTGAGAGATTGGAGTGAGACAGGGGAGTGGAGAAATTGAGGCGGTTGATGTCGCGACGGCAGTTATTGATGAAAAGTTCTAAAGCCGGAAATTGGCCACGAGGGGGGTTCCACGAGGAGGGGGTGCGTTGGAGACGGGAAAAGGGGTCATCAGTGGGGGGCGAGGACTCCTTGCCATGGAAGTACGCTGTGAGGCGGAGGCGACGGTAGAAGCGCTCCAAGTCGTGGTGGGCGCGGAATTCATTGAGGTGGGGACGGAGGGGGACAAAGGTAAGACCTCTGTTGAGGACAGACCGTTCGGTGTTGGAGAGGGGGAGGTCGGGGGGGATGGTGAACACTCGACAGGGATGGGGGTTGGGGCCGGAGGAAGGCAGGTGGGTGGACTGGGGATGAGGCGATGTGTGGTGGGGGGGTGGTGGGTGGTCAGGGGGTGGGGGGGTGAGAGGGCTGTGGTGTGGGTGGGGAAGAGCAGGGGTCACATAGTTAGCTGGGGTATGGGGGAGAGTCAGTGGAACTGCCGCTGAGGTTAGCAAGGCTGGGTCGACTGGCACTAGGACAAAGTGGAGTCAACCCCAGGAGAGTGGGAGTAAACAGCGTGGAGGCTTCAGGCCCAGTGGAGAGTCCAGGCTCCAGGTAAGGCGACGGCTGTGGGTTGTTGGAGGGGGGTGGAGTGGCGAGGGTCAACGGACCCGATGGTGGGCAGTTGAGTCGGGGTCCGCGTGCGATGTGTGGGAGGTCCCGGTGGGCGGATGGTCGGTGGGGCGACACGGGTAAGCTCGTGAAACTCGTGAAGTTTTTTCAAAACTGAAAAATTTCCAATAGTAAATAAATACCCATGATAGAAACATAGAAACATAGAAATTAGGTGCAGGAGTAGGCCATTCGGCCCTTCGAGCCTGCACCGCCATTCAATATGATCATGGCTGATCATCCAACTCAGTATCCAGTACCTCCCTTCTCTCCATACCCCCTGATCCCCTTAGCCCCACGGGCCACATCTAACTCCCTCTTAAATATAGCCAATGAACTGGCCTCGACTACCCTCTGTGGCAGAGAATTCCAGAGATTCACCACTCTCTGTGTGATGAATTACCACGAGATAGATTTATTTGTTTTAACTGGGCACAGCTCTTGGTGTTGAGACAAAGGTCGTTGCAGGTCGCCGAAAAAATTCAACATGAAAATTCAACGGCGACCAGAAAGACGCTATGACTCTTCGGGCGACTGAGGAGCCGACTCACGTCACCAGAACAAGGTACAACTCACATACAAGTGACAGTAGTCGCCCAAAGAGTCGTACCTTGTTCTGGTCGCCGCTGGATTTTCAACACGGTGAACGTTTTCGGCGACCTGCTGCGACCTATGGCGGGTGCCGGCAGTTGACGAAAAAGTCGCGTAAGTGGGACGGCCCGTTAGATGGCCCATCTTGGTCGGCGGCGGTGACGAGTTGGGCCGAAGGGCCTGGTTCCGTGCTGTATGAATTAGATTTTATATCACAATAAAAGCAAATAGACCTTCTGCAATAAAATGTTACAATTCCACCAATACATTTTAAATCAGAATCAGAATCAGACTTTATTCACCAAATATGTTTTGCAACATACGCGGAATTTCATTGTCCAGGTCAGTCATACAATTAGAAGCAACAGATCACTCAAAAACACATTTTAACATCAACATCCACCACAGTGACTCCTACACATTCCCCACTGTGATGGAAGGCGAAATAAACTTCAAGTCCCTTCCTTTTGTTCTTCCTCGATCGTGGGCCTCTAGCCCCCGTTGACGGGATGATCTTGACTCCCGTAGCCGGCGGCGTTTGGGCTCTCCGGGTCGAGGCGTTCAGCTCCTGCATCGGGGGGGATGTCAGCTCCCCCGCACCGGGCGATCGAACATCACGTCGGGGCTGGACGAACATTCCGCGGCGTTGGAGCTCCCGACTCGGCCTCACCCGAGACTGCGAGCCCTTGTTGGTAAGTCTGCAGGCTGCGGTGGGAGCGACCCCAGGCAAGGGATCCGCTCCGATGTTAAGTCCGCGCCCCGCGGTGGGGCTCACGACAGTGCGAGGAGGCTCCCAGCTCCTGCGATGGTAGGCTGTAGAGCCCAGGGAATGCGATCCGGAAATTGATCACATCTCCGGGAAGGTAGGATGAATAATTTATAAATATATTCATATTTTATACAATTCAGTAGACAAGGAAGGCAGCGCCATATGTCATAGTGGCGCAGCGGTAGAGTTGCTGCCTCACAGCGCCAGAAACACAGGCTCGATCCTGACTACGCGCCCTGTCTGTGCAGAGTTTTTGCACCTTCTCCCTTGGGTTTCCTCCAGGCGCTCCGGTTTCCTCCCACATCCCAAAGACGTGCAGGTTTGCGGGTTCTCCTTCTCCTTCTTGCGAGTGAAACATAAATAAACCGAAGGAATAGTTAGATCTCAAGCCGGGTGGGTGTTGAGCAGCCAGGTTGTTGCCTCTGTTGGCGTCAATGTCTGCCAGGCCCTGACACAGCTCCATGTGGTGGGTGGTAGAGCGGGCACCCAGAGATGACGTGGTTGGCTGTGTGTTGTTCTGCTCCACATTCACAGGCCGGGCTCTGACGGAGGGAACCCCCATCTCCACACGCTGGCATTGAAACGCCCAACTCCAGTACCAAGTCTTTAAGAAGGAACTGCAGGTGCTGGAAAATCGAAGGTAGACAAAAATGCTGGAGTACCTAGGGTTAATGGTTGGTGCGGACTCGGTGGGCAGAAAGGCCTGTTTCCGTGCTGTATCTCTAAACTAAAGTTAGATAGGGCTCTTAAAGATAGCGGAGACAGGGGATATGGGGAGCACGCAGGAACGGGGTACTGATTGTGGATGATCAGCCATGATCACATTGAATGGTGGTGCTGGCTCGAATGGCCGAATGGCCTCTACTCCTGCACCTATTTTCTATGTTTCACCTATATAGGTGAAACGTTACCTATCCATGTTCTCCACAGATGCTGCCTGACCCACTCAGTTATGGTGCAGCAGCATCTATGGAGCTAAGGAAATAGGCAATGTTTCGGGCCGAAATCCTTCTGGAAATAGGCAACGTTTCGGGCCGAAACCCTTATGGGTTTCGGCCCAAAACGTTGCCTATTTCCTTAGCTCCGTAGATGCTGCCTGACCCGCTGAGTTTCTCCAGCACTCTGTGAAACGTCACCTATCCATGTTCTCCACAGATGCTGCCAGACCCACTCAGTTATGGTGCAGCAGCATCTATGGAACGAAGGAGATAGGCAACGTTTCGGGCCGAAACCCTTTTTCAGACCAAGTCTGTTGAGCTTCACCCGTCCACGCTCCTCTGGGGAGGTCAGACCCTCGACAGCGTTTATCTGGTGAAGAGATGCCTCTGTGTAATGGAGGTGAGGTTGCCTTCCACTCCTGTGACCACTTGGTGGCTATCAGTGGGCTTTTGTCTCAGTTGGCTGGATGGATGCTAGGAGTTGTTTTCCATGTGGAGCAAAGGGGTGACGGGACTTCAGTTGGGGTGGCCTCTGCTCTCTGCTGATAGCCTGATGGCGGAGGTGATCTGGGTCCATGGCATGCCGAGATAGTGCCGAGCTTGTGCGTTGTAGAACATAACTAGTGTACGGGGTGATCGCTGGTCGGCATGGACTCGGTTGGGCCAAAGGGCTTGTTCCCGCTCTGTATCTCAAACCTAAACTCTGTTCTTTGAGACGATACACCTCACCACAATCTGGAACATGAGGCTACAAAATCCCTTAATTACCCACCGAAATATGCCAGAAAATGGTTGAAGCAGTCCAACGTTTGTGAGCGTGCATCAAAATGTTCAATCCTAATAATTACAAAATGAATCTCTGCTCCTTAAAATGTAATTGATATGTGTGGAGTCTCCTGTCCTTGGATTCTAATTGGTGTTGGCACTTTAAAAATGTATGAAAAATAACATGTTATTTTGATTCCACTCTCTAAAACCCATCATTATGTTGCTTTCTCTGTGGGCCTTGGCAGTGAACTATTTATTCTAATTTCCGTTGCCTGCCTCTGAGTCTGAATGAGGATTCCTCTCTTGGTGTTGGACCGAACTGCAGATGCTGGTTTATACAGAATCAGTCTGAAGAAGGGTCTCGACCCGAAACGTCGACCATTCCTTCTCTCCACAGATGCTGCCTCACCCACTGAGTTTCTCCAGCATTTTTATCTACCGCAGAAACCCCAGTTCAGTTCAGTTTAGTTTATTGTCACGTGTACCGAGGTACAGTGAAAAGCTTTTGTTGCGTGCTAACCAGTCAGCGGAAAGACAATACATGATTACAATCGAGCCGTTTACAGTGCTGGAGTAAATAAGCTGGAGAGAGTCAGATTGTCATAAGAGATAGGAGTAGAATTAGGCCGTTCGGCCCATCAAGTCTATTCCGCCATTCAATCTCTCCCTCCTTCCCCATTCTCCTATCTTCTCCCCATAACCCCTGACACCCGTACTAATCAACAATCTATCTATCTCTGCCTTAAAAATATCCACTGACCTGGCCTCCACAGCCTTCTGCAGCAATGAATTCCACAGATTCACCACCCTCTGACTAAAGAAATTCCTCCTCATCTCCTTCCTATAAGAACATCCTTTAATTCTGAGGCTGTGACCTCAGGTCCTAGACTCTCCCACTAGTGGAAACATTCTCTCCACATCCACTCTATCCGGGCCTTTCACTATTCTGTACCTTTCAATGAGGTCCCCTCTCATTCTTCTAAACTCCAGCGAGTACAGGCCCAGTGCCGACAAACACTCATCATAGATTAACCCACTCATTGCCGGGATCATTCTTGGCAGGCAGCATCTGTGGAGAAAAGGAATAGGTGACGTTTTGTGTCGAGACCCTAGTTCCATCCTCTCTTTGGTTGTCCATGGAGGCAGGCAGTTCATCACCTCATTAAACTAATGCCATTTTCCCCTGCAGAGATTTCTAGACAGGAGCCATGAAAGGTCTGTGAGCAGTCGTGTGTGTACAGCAACCAGTGATAGCTGCTTAGTTTAGTTTAGAGATACAGCGCGGAAACGGACCCTTCGTTCCACCGAGCCCGCACCGTCCAGCGATCCCCGCACACCAACACCATCGACACAAGCGCAATTTACAATTGTACCAAGCCAATTTACCTATGTGTCTTTGTAGTGTGGGAGGAAACCGGAGCACCCGGAGAAAACCCACGCAGGTCACGGGGAGAAGGTACAAACTCTGTGACGTTGATGTCGAGTGTAGTTTAAATATCGGCCTGGACATCTAGAACAGCGTTACAGGGCGGGAAACATCTCGCTACGTTTAAGAAACATTTGGACAGGTACATGGATAGGACAGTTTTAGAGGGATATGGGCCAAACGCGGGCAGGTGGGACTAGTGTAGATGGGACATGTTGGTCATAGTGGGCAAGTTGGGATGGAGGAGTGCTGGAGTAACTCAGCGGGTCAGGCAGCATCTGTGGAGAACATGGATAGGTGATGTTTCACAGAGTGCTGGAGTAACTCAGCGGTGCAGCAGCATCTATGGAGCTAAGGAAATAGGTAACGTTTCGGGTCGAAACCCTTGCGGGTTTCGGTCCGAAACGTTGCCTATTTCCAGAAGGGTTTTGGCCTCAAACGTTGCCTATTTCCTTAGGATAGATGAGTGCTGCACCATAACTCAGCGGGTCAGGCAGCATCTGTGGAAAACATGGATAGGTGACGTTTCACAGAGTGCTGGAGTAACTCAGCGGGTCAGGCAGCATCTGTGGAGAACATGGATAGGTGACGTTTCACAGAGTGCTGGAGTAACTCAGTGGGTCAGGCAGCATCTATGGAGAACATGGATAGGTGACGTTTCACAGAGTGCTGGAGTAACTCAGCGGGTCAGGCAGCATCTATGGAGAACATGGATAGGTGACGTTTCACAGAGTGCTGGAGTAACTCAGTGGGTCAGGCAGCGTCTCTGGAGATAAGTGATGGGTGACGTTTTGGGTCGAGGCCCTACTTCAGACTCAGGGGAGAGGGAGACAAGAGATAAGGAAGGGCAAGGTGTAAAAATGCCAGATCAAAGTAGACGATGAACAAGGAAATGTAAAATGGTGCACTGTTTGAATATTGTTGTTCCGTTGGGTGGTACATATAACAATAAAACACTCTCGACTTCAAGGGTTCCAAGATGGTGCCCAACACAAGCGACTATTTGCATGCTAGGCACAGAAGCAGATGTACAAATACACTGTATAGTCGCCCCATGCTGTTAAATCTCTACTCCGACAGCAATTCCCTTATCATGTGTCTATACGTTGTAAACAGCTCGATTGTAATCATATATTGTCTGTCCGCTGACTGGTTAGCGAGCAACAAAAAGCTTTTCACTGTATCTCGGTACACGTGACAATAAACTAACTAATGTGTAGGAAGGAACTGTAGATGCTTGTTTACGCTGAAGATGGACACAAAATGCTGGAGTAACTCTGCGGGACAGGCAGCAACTCTGGAGAGAAGGAATGTCAAGTCAAGTCAACTTTATTTCTATAGCACATTTAAAAACAACTCTTGTTGACCAAAGTGCTTTACATCAGAGCAGGTACTAACGTGCTACATACGGTGGTACATAGATCAACAACACATACATAAATACACACGTACCGCGCTCCCTCAGAGGACCTCAAGAAAGGCTTGAGAGTAGAAATAGGTTTTAAGTCTCGACTTAAAGGAGTCGATGGAGGGGGCAGTTCTGATGGGAAGGGGGATGCTGTTCCACAGTCTAGGGGCTGCAACCGCAAAAACACGGTCGCCCCTGAGCTTAAGCCTAGACCGCGGGATCCAATCCAATCCAATCCAACTTTATTTGTTAAGCACTTTAAAACGGCCAATGTTGGCCAAAGTGCTGTACAGAAGAATAAACAAGACATCATGGGGCGCCAATTAAGGGACAGAAGTTTAGGGGTAACATGAGGGGAACTTCTTTACTCAGAGAGTGGTAGCGGTGTGGAATGAGCTCCCAGTGGAAGTGGTGGAGGCAGGTTCGTTGGTATCATTTAAAAATAAATTGGATAGGCATATGGATGAGAAGGGAATGGAGGGTTATGGTATGAGTGCAGGCAGGTGGGGCTAAGGGGAAAAAGTTGTTCGGCACAGACTTGTAGGGCCGAGATGGCCTGTTTCCGTGCTGTAATTGTTATATGGTTATATGTTATATCATAAACAGACACCATAACAGCTCACATGAAGCGCAAAAATTACATATGAAATACAACAATAAATTAAAAGACATAAAACATGAGTAAAAATAATAGCCACGGAATAAAAACAATCAAAAAATAAGAAATTAAATCAAGTAAATAAATAAAGTCGACATCTTACTGGGTATCAAAGGCCACGGAGAAGAGATGGGTTTTACTCCTACTCCTACTCCTACTCCTGCACCTAATTTCTATGTTTCTATGTTTCTATGTTAAGAAGTGATTTAAGAACAGACAGAGAAGAGGCCTGTTTAATGTGGAGAGGCAGATCGTTCCATAATTTGGGTGCCGACACAGCAAAGGCACGGTCTCCTCTGAGCTTCAGCTTAGTTCAGCAACCCCAAGTCGGCTGATCTGGGGGGCCTGGAGGTGGTGTGGTGGGTGAGCAGACTTTTGATGTAGGTGGGGGCAAGCCCGTTAAAGGCTTTGTTAACATAAAGGAGGATCTTGAAATGTATTCGGAACCGCACAGGGAGCCAGTGGAGAGAGGCCAGGATCGGGGTGATGTGGTCCCTTTATCGGGTGCCCATCAGGAGTCTCGCTGCCCTGCGGCGTTTTGGACCAGTTGCAGGTGGGACAGGGAAGATTGGCTGATGCCAGTGTAGAGGGAGTTGCAGTAATCTAGGCGGGAGGAGATGAATGTGTGGATGATCTTTTCGAAGTCGTCAAATTGGAGGAGTTGTTTTATTTTAGCCATCGTCCGAAGCTGGAAGAAGCTAATGTGTGATGTTTCAGCTCGAGACCCTTCTTCAGAAGAAGCGCTGCCATTTCCTTCTCTCCAGAGATGCTGCCTGTCCCACAGAGTTACTCCAGCAACTTGTGTCTCTGAAGTGAACTGATTCTTGTGGAGTGACTTTTTCTATCTTCAGCTCCAGCTAAATGTAAAACGCTTGAACCAAGTCTCTATCACAGCTGTAGGGGGCAGTATGTTTCCTAACTATGAAACACAAGAGTCGTTACACATCAAGTCTATTTTATGTTGGAATTTCAACAATTTACAACCTTGTCCTCCAATTCTTTTCCTGGGCCAACACGATCTTCACCTCTCTAATTTCCTGCAGGTTTTTACAAATTAGATTAGAAAATCACGGAACATTTAGTTTAGTTTAGTTTAGAGGTACAGCGCGGAAACAGGCCCTTTGGCCCACCAGGTCCGTGCCGACCAGCGATCCCCGCACGCTAACGCTAACACTACCCTACACGCACTGGGAGGAGAGGGCTCCCTGCCACAGATAAAGACCTGGAGATGGAAGAATAGCTCTACATCACGGCGGGCTTGTGACGTGAGTCATTATCCATCTGATGAGCTACTAATAAGTTCATCAGTGATAGGAGCAGAATTAGGCCATTCAGCCCATCAAGTCTACTCTGCCATTCAATCATGGCTGATCTATCTCTCCCCCCTAACCCCATTCTCCTGCCTTCTCCCCTTAACCCCCGACACCCGTACTAATCAAGAATCTATCTATCTCTGTCTTCAAAATATCCACTGACTTGTGGCCTCCACAGCCGTCTGTGGCAAAGAATTCCACAGATTCACCACCTCTTGGCTCTTAGAATCTGGCAATGTGAGTGCATTCATCATACATTTAGTTTAGTTTAGAGATACAGCGCGGAAACAGGTCCTTCGGCCCACCGAGTCCGTGCCGACCAGCGATCCCCGCACACTAACACTATCCGACACACACTGGGGACAATTTTTACATTTACACCAAACCCATTAACCGACAAAACCTGCACGTCCTTGGAGTGTGGGAGGAAACCGAAGATCTCGGATAAAACCCACGCAGGTCACGGGGAGAACGTGCAAACTCCGTACAGACAGCACCCGTAGTGGGGGATCGAACCCGGGTCTCCGGCGCTGCGTTCGCTGTAAGGCGGCAACTCTACCGCTGCGCCACCGTGCCCGCCAGCATAGATTTGCCTCCTGCTCGATGGTAGCAGTGGGACGTGAGCGCAGCCCGATGGTGGATGCCGCCTTCTTGGGGCAGAGACTGGTGTCGATGGTCTCGATGGAGGGGAGGGCCATGGGCTTGATGGACCGGGGTGGTGATAGTCCACCATTCTCTGCAGCCTCTTGAGTGTAGAAGTCGGAAGATACGGTGCTCAAAATTGCTCACAATATTCCAAACGCGGCCATTTCAGCAGCGCCTTAGAGCCTCAGCGTTACATCCCTGTATTTGTATCCAAGCCCATTTGACAGGTGAGGCCACATTTAGAGTATTGTGTTCAGTTTGGGGCACCATGTTATAGGTCAAGCTACAAAGGGTATGGAGAAGATTTACGAGGATGTTGCCAGGACTAGAGGGTGTGAGCTACAGGGAGAGGTTGAGTAAGCTGGGACTCTATTCCTTGGAGCGCAGGAGGATGAGGGGTGATCTTATAGAGGTGTATAAAATCATGAGAGGAATAGATCGGGTAGAGCACAGAGTCTCTTGCCCAGAGTCGGGGAATCGAGGACCAGAGGACATGGGTTCAAGGTGAAGGGGAAAAGATTTAATAGGAATCTGAGGAGTAACTTTTTCACACAGAGGGTGGTGGGTGTATGGAACAAGCTGCCAGTGGAGGTAGTTGAGGCTGGGACTATCCCAATGTTTAAGAAACAGTTGGATAGGTACATGGATAGGACAGGTTTGGAGGGATCTGGACCAAATGCTGGCAGGTGGGACTAGTGTAGCCGGGACATGTTGGCCGGTGTGGGCGAGTTGGGCCGAAGGGCCTGTTTCCGTGCTGTAACACTCTACACAGAAGGGTCTCGAACCGAAACATCACCCATTCCTTCTCTCCACAGATGCTGCCAGTCCCGCTGAGTTACTCTATGAGGCGGGACTGGTGCAGCTGGGACAATGTTGGCCAGTGTGGGCATGTTGGGCCGAAGGGCCTGTTTCTACACTGTATGATTGTACTGCTTTGACAAATGGTCGGCATGGACTCGGCGGGCCGAATGGCCTTGCTTCCCCTGCTGTATCTTTAAACTAAACCCACGTCTGTAACCTGATGTGAGCAGCAGAGTACCAAGCGACCAGGAGTGAAGTGCGGATCGTTTAGTGAAGATGGGAAAGCAATCACAGCCAGTTGCCTTCGAGGACCAGCAAGCTGAAGGCAGTTCCTTTACACACACACACACACACACACACACACAACACAACACTCGAGGTTTAGCTGATAATATGCTCTCAGTAAATAAGGTTAGAACCTTTACTGCCTTGCCTTTAGTGAAGTGCTGCCATGGCAGTGTTTCTGCATTGTTTTAAAAGGTCACCCCATTTGCTGCGTGCTCAGCGCATTACTGCATGCGATCGGAACCAGCACTGGAGCTGATGTTTTTCACAAATAGACCCAGTCAAGGTGAAATTGCCTCGCAGCTTGGCCAGCTACCTCCACTGCTCGAGCCCACCGTCCACAGAATTCAATCTTGCCATCGCCATCCGGGGCGACCTCTGTAACCATTTATAGTGTACTCCGCAAAAAACCCACGGGACATTGACCCACAAAGCTGGAGTAACTCAGCGGGTCAGGCAGCATCTGTGGAGAACATGGATAGGTGACGTTTCACAGAGTGCTGGAGTAACTCAGCGGGTCAGGCAGCATCTATGGAGCTAAGGAAATAGGCAACGTTTCGGGCCGAAACCCATAAGGGTTTCGGCCCGAAACGTTGCCTATTTCCAGAAGGATTTCGGCCCGAAACGTTGCCTATTTCCTTAGCTCCATAGATACTGCTGCACCATAACTGAGTGGGTCAGGCAGCATCTGTGGAGAACATGGATAGGTGACGTTTCACAGAGTGCTGGAGTAACTCAGCGGGTCAGGCACAGAGTGCATCTGTGGCAGCATCTGGGGAGAACATGGATAGGTGACGTTTCACAAGAGTGCTGGAGTAACTCAGCGGGTCGGGCAGCATCTGTGGAGAACATGGATAGGTGACGTTTCACAGAGTGCTGGAGTAACTCAGCGGGTCAGGCAGCATCTATGGAGCTAAGGAAATAGGCAACGTTGCCTATTTCCAGAAGGATTTTGGCCCGAAACGTTGCCTATTTCCTTAGCTCCATAGATACTGCTGCACTATAACTGAGTGGGTCAGGCAGCATCTGTGGAGAAAATGGATAGGTGACGTTTCACAGAGTGCTGGAGTAACTCGTGTGTAGGGAGTGGATGAGAGAGTGGGATAACATAGAACTAGTGTGAGCGGGTGATCGATGGTCGGCACGGACCTGATGGGCCGAAGGGCCTGTTTCCATGTTGTATCTTTCAATCAAAATCATTCAATCAACCTATGAAGAAAATAGAAATGCTGACATATCTGATGTGTAATCTTTGACAAGCGGCCAAGACCAGTCATCATAATTCTCCTGTTCCTTGTCCTGCTGAGAATTGTCAGTACATGTGTCGGCCCTGGGTTATTCCCTTGTTGTTTGTTGCCTCTAGGTTTCAATGTTGTCAGTTCATGAGTCAAGAGTGAAGAGTAGGCACAGAGTGCTGGAGTAACTCAGCGGGTCAGGCAGCATCTGTGGAGAACATGGATAGGTGACGTTTCACAGAGTGCTGGAGTAACTCAGCGGGTCAGGCAGCATCTGTGGAGAACATGGATAGATGACGTTTCACAGAGTGCTGGAGTAACTCAGCAGGACAGGCAGCATCTCTGCAGAGAAGGAATGGGTGACGTTTCGGGTCGAGACCCTTCATCACACTGAGAGTCTGGGGAGAGGGAAACGAGAGATATAGAGGGTGATGTAGAGAAATATAAGGTCATAATGTCACGTGATAGGAGTAGAATCAGGCCATTCGGCCCATCAAGTCTACCCCGCCATTCAATCATGGCTGATCTATCTCTTCCTCATAACCCCATTCACCTGCCTTCTCCCCATTACCCCTGACACCCGTACTAATAATGAATCTATCTATCTCTGCCTTAAAAATATCCACTGACTTGTGGCCTCCACAGCCGTCTGTGGCAATGAGTTCCACAGATTTACCACCCTCTGGCGAAATAAGTTCCTCCTCATCTCCTTCCTAAAGGAACGCCCTTTAATTCTGAGGCTACGACCTCTGGTCCTAGACTCTCCCACTAGTGGAAACATCCTCTCCACATCCACTCTATTCAGGCCTTTCAAGACAGTCAGGAGGGATTAATTGTCATATGTAATCGTGGCAAAGTGGTGCAGCTGTACAGTTGCTGCCTTAAACCCCTGTCCCACTGTACAAGTTCATTCCAAGAGCTCTCCCGAGTTTGCGCTGATTCGAACTCGGAGATTTACGGTAATGGCCGCTCGTCGGTACTCGGGGCTCTCGTGGACATTTTTCAACATGTTGAAAAATCTTCACCAGTCTTCCCGAGCTTACCTGCCGTTAGCGAGTCTTCCCGAGTACCTGCCGCTTAGCGTCCCCGAGCTCCGACGTACCCGCTACGTTCATTCTCCGTGCTAACCACGAGTCTGATGTTTTTTTAAACTCCGGGAGAGCTCTTGAATGAACTTGCATCGTGGGACAGGGCCATTACACTGTCAAAGACCGAGGTTCGATCCTAAAGCAGCAACTCTACTGCTGTGCCACTGTGCTGCCCATTGTGAGAGGTTGAGTAGGCTGGGACGCTATTCCTTGGAGTGCAGGAGCCTGAGGGGTGATCTTATTAAGTTGTTCAAAATCATGAGAGGAATAGATCAGATGAACGCACTCTTGCCCTGAGTAGGACAATCGAGGACCAGAGGACATTGGTTCAAGGTGGGGGGGGGGGGGGGGGAGTTTTAATTGGAATCTGAGGGGTAACTTTTTCAAACAAAGGGTGGTGGGTGTATGGAACGAGCTGCCAGAGGAGGTAGTTGAGGCTGGGACTGTCCCAACGTTTAAGAAACAGCTGGACAGGTACATGGAGGGATATGGACCAGACGCAGGCAGGTGGGACTAGTGTAGATGGGACATTGTTGGCCAGTGTGGGCAAGTTGGGCTGAAGGGCCTGTGTCCACACTGTATCACTTTAAGACTCTATGACAGTGGACTATTTCTGTACACTCTGTACATAATCTAGGACTGTGTTGACGTTTAATAATTTCCTGCTAAACTATTCAAAAAAATGTGTTTCTCTGTACCTCGTACACGTGATAATCAGGAGCCTTTGAACCATCATTACCTTTCAATTGTCCATCCTTGCTAACGAGACCTGGGGGTCCCTGTACATCAGTCACAGAAAGTAAACATGCAGGTACAGCAGGCAGTGAAGAAAGCGAATGGCATGCTGGCCTTCATTGCGAGAGGATTTGAGTTTAGGAGCAAGGAGGTCCTACTGCAGTTGTCCAGGGCCCTAGTGAGACCACACCTGGAGTATTGTGTGCAGTTTTGGTCTCCTAATTTTAGGAAGGACATTCTTGCTATTGAGAGAGTGCAGCGTAGGTTCACAAGGTTAATTCCTGGGATGGCGGGACTGTCATATGATGAAAGAATGGGTCGACTGGGCTTGTATTCACCCAAATTTAGGATGAGAGGTGTTTTTATAGAAACATATAAAATTCTTAAGGGATTGGACAGGCTAGATGCAGGAAAAATGTTCCCCATGTTGGGGGTGTCCAGAACCAGGGGCCACACACAGTTTAGGAATAAGGGGTCAGCCATTTAGGGCTGAGATGAAGAAAAGCTTTTTCACCCAGAGAGTTGTGAATTTGTGGAATTCTCTGCCACAGAAGGCAGTGGAGGCCGATTCACTGGATGTTTTCAAGAGAGAGTTAGATTTAGCTCTTAGGGCTAACGGAATCAAGGGATATGGGGAGAAAGCAGGAATGGGGTACTGATTCTGGGTGATCAGCCATGACCACATTGAATGGCGGTGCAGGCTCGAAGGGCCGAATGGCCTACTCCTGCCCTATTTTCTATGTTTCTATGTATTTTATTATCTGTGATGCACTTTGCGATATCCTGCAGCAATGTAAACATAGAAACATAGACAATAGGTGCAGGCGTAGGTCATTCGTTCCTTCGAGCCTGCACCCCCATTCAATATGATCATGGCTGATCATCCAACTCAGTATCCTGTTCCTGCCTTCTCTCCATACCCCCTGATCCCTTTAGCCACATGGGCCACATCTAACTCCCTCTAAATATAGCCAATGAATTGTGGCCTCAACTACCCTCTGAGGCAGAGAGTTCCAGAGATTCACCACTCTCTGTGTGAAAAAAAGTTCTTCCACATCTCAGTTTTAAAGGATTTCCCCCTTATCCTTAAACTGTGACCCCTTGTTCTGGACTTCCCCAACATCGGGAACAATCTTCCTGCATCTAGCCTGTCCAACCCCTTAAGAATTTTGTAAGTTTCTATAAGATCCCCCCTCAATCTTCTAAATTCTAGCGAGTACAAGCTGAGTCTATCCAGTCTATCCGTAGTATGCCATTTGTAGAAATTCTTAACCCAAAGTTTATCAAAGTCACTTAATTGTCTTTACTATTAGAAATTGATGAGCAAAGATTTATCAGTACATTTGAAATGTAACTCTTTTTCGAAAGTCTTTAAATATAATTTCTATAGCTCAAAACATGCTGGAGATGTGTTGTTATTTATACTGAGACATGTTGATCTAGACTGAGCTGATGAATAATATATTGGCTTCTAAGACTTATCAGACAGTCTTATCTCTTTTAAACATCTCTCGTAATTTTTTTAAAGCATTTGCTCGTGAAATTGTTATCCTAAAGTCCGAGCAAGCATCCCAGAGAGATCAAAGAATTACCCTCTTCAAATATTTAAGCACAGATCAAATATGCATGAGAAATATATACCGGGCTAAGATGCCCATTATGCCACATTCCTAGCAGTGAAAGGCCTGGATCAAGTGGATGATTAGTTTAGTGATACAGCACGGAAACAGGCCTTTCGGCCCATCGAGTCCGCACCGACCAGCGATCCCCACACACTAAGACTATCCTACACACACACACACTAGGGACAATTTACTTCTATACCAAGAGGACTCTCTTGAACTTCATGCTGACCGATTGCACCGTGGCCTGGTTCGGCAACTTGCGCGTCCAGGGGCGGAAATGAATTCAGAAGGTTGTGACCACTGCCCAGTCCATCATCGGCTCTGACCTCCCCACCATCAAGTGGATCTATCACAGTCGCTGCCTCAAAAAGGCTGCCTGCATCATCAAGGACCCACACCATCCTGGCCACACGCTCATCTCTCTGCTGCCATCAGGTAGAAGGAACAAGAGCCTGAAATCTGGTGCATCCAGGTTCAGGAATAGCTACTTCCCCACAGCCATCAGGCTATTAAACACAACTCTAAACTATAACAGCCTATTGCGCATAATCTGTTTATTTATATGTGTATATATGGTCTGTGCTATATAGACACACTGATCTGTTCTGTATTTATGCTTACAATACTGTTGTGCTGAAGCAAAGCAAGAATTCCATTGTCCTATCTGGGACACATGGCAATGAACTCTCTTGACTTGACTTGACTTGAATTAACCTGCAAACCTGCACGTCTTTGGAGTGTGGGGAGGAAATCGAAGATCTCGGAGAAAACCCACGCAGGTCACGGGGAGAACGTGCAAACTCCGTACAGACAGCACCTGAAGTCAGGATTGAACCCTGGTCTCTGGCGCTGTAAGTGGTGTCAGGCAGCAACTCTACCGCTGTGCCACCATGCTGCCCAGATGTGGAGAGGATGTTTCCACTAGTGGGAGAGTCTAGGACTAGAGGTCACAGCCTCAGAGTAAAAGGACGTTCCTTTAGAAAGGAGATGAGGAGGAATTTCTTTAGCCAGAGGGTGGTGAATCTGTGGGATTCTTTGACACAGATAGATAGGTTCTTGATTAGTTCAGGGGTCAGGGGTTTTGGGAAGAAGGCAGGAGAATGGGGTTGAGAAGGAATGATTGAATGGCGGAGTAGACTTGATGGGCTGAATGACGTAATTTTGCCCCGGCGATTTCCGAACTTATGAAAGAAAGAGCAAAATAAACCAAGAGAGGCAAGGAGAGATTTTGACAGGATGTTGAGGGGACTGTGTTGGAAACAACAAAACTCGATTTGTAGGCACGGTTTTTTTAAATAAGAACCAGATTCTGCAGAATTGAGATATGAAGTTTTGGTGGTAGATCTAAACGAGACATAAGGGCTGAGTTTGATTTGGTCATGCTCCTGGCAAATGCTTGGAGCTTTGATGGCCCAGTGGGTGATCTACACATGTCAGTGAGGAGTCACAGAGTGGAAAAAGGCCCTTCGATTTTGGTGGCAAAAACGGGAAAGCAGACTATTATCTAAATGGTGGCCGATTGGGAAAGGGGGAGATGCAGCGAGACCTGGGTGTCATGGTACACCAGTCATTGAAAGTAGGCATGCAGGTGCAGCAGGCAGTGAAGAAAGCGAATGGTATGTTAGCTTTCATAGCAAAAGGATTTGAGTCTAGGAGCAGGGAGGTTCTACTGCAATTGTACAGGGTCTTGGTGAGACCACACCTGGAGTATTGCGTACAGTTTTGGACTCCAAATCTGAGGAAAGGACATTATTGCCATAGAGGGAGTGCAGAGAAGGTTCACCAGACTGATTCCTGGGATGTCAGGACTGTCTTATGAAGAAAGACTGGATAGACTTGGTTTATACTCTCTAGAATTTAGGAGATTGAGAGGGGATCTTATAGAAACTTACAAAATTCTTAAGGGGTTGGACAGGCTAGATGCAGGAAGATTGTTCCCGATGTTGGGGAAGTCCAGGACAAGGGGTCACAGCTTAAGGATAAGGGGGAAATCCTTTAAAGCCGAGATGAGGAGAACTTTTTTCACACAGAGAGTGGTGAATCTCTGGAACTCTCTGCCACAGAGGGTAGTTGAGGCCAGTTCATTGGCTATATTTAAGAGGGAGTTAGATGTGGCCCTTGTGGCCAAGGGGATCAGAGGGTATGGAGAGAAGGCAGGTACGGGATACTGAGTTGGATGATCAGCCATGATCATATTGAATGGCGGTGCAGGCTCGAAGGGCCGAATGGCCTCTACTCCTGCACCTAATTTCTATGTTTCTATGACCTAACTTGCCCACACCGGCCAACAATGTCCCAGCTACACTAGTCCCACCTGCCCACGTTTGGTCCATATCCCTCCAAACTTGTCCTATCCATGTACCTGCCTAAATGTTTCTTAAACGTTGGGATAGTCCCAGCCTCAACTACCTCCTCTGGCAGCTTGTTCCATACACCCACCACCCTTTGTGTGAAAAAGTTACCCCTCAAATTCCGATTAAATCTTTTCCCCTTCACCTTGAACCTGTGTCCTCTGGTCCTCGATTCCTCTACTCTGGGCAAGAGACTGTGTGCATCTATTCCTCTCATGATTTTATACACCTCTATAAGATCACCCCTCATCCTCCTGCACTCCAAGGAATAGAGACCCAGCCTACTCAACCTCTTCCTGTACCTCAATAGACAATAGACAATAGGTGCAGGAGTAGGCCATTCGGCCCTTCGAGCCAGCAACGCCATTCAATGTGATCATTGCAGATCATCCACAATCAGTACCCCGTTCCTGCCTTCTCCCCATACCCCCTGACTCCACTATCTTTAAGAGCCCTATCTAGCTCTCTCTTGAAAGCATCCAGAGAACCGGCCTCCACCGCCCTCTGAGGCAGAGAATTCCACAGAATTCTCACACCCTCTAGTCCTGGCAACATCCTCGTAAATCGTCTCTGAACCCTTTCAAGCTTGACATATATTTCCTATAACATGGTGCCCAGACCTGAGCACAATATTCTAAATGCGGTCTCACCAACGTCTTATACAACTGCAAGATGACCTCCCAACTTCTATACTCATTACTCTGACTGATGAAGGCCAAAGTGCCAAAAGCCATTTTGACCACCTTATCCACCTGCGACTCGACCTTCAAAGGAACCATGCACCTGTACTCCTAGATCCCTCTGCTCTATAACACTACCCAGAGGTCAACCATTCACTGTGTAGGTCCTGCCCTTGTTAGATGTCCCAAAATGTAACACCTCACATACCTAATATTGGGGATGATGAGCCATGATCACATTGAATGGTGGTGCTGGCTTGAAGGGCCGAATGGCCTACTCCTGTGTCTATTGTCTATTGATATCTTCCCCCTGGAGAGAGGGTTCTGGCTGCCTGCCCTATCATTGTCATTCACAATGTCAGATATTGAATTGATTGAAAGATACAGCATGGAAACAGGCCCTTCGGCCCACCGAGTCGACGCTGACCAGTTCACACTATCCCTATGTTACCCCATTTTCTCATCCACTTCCTGCACATTGGTATCAATTTTATAGAGTCCAATTAACCTGCAAACCGACTCGCCTTTGGGATATTGGAGGAAACCCACGAGGTCACAGGGAGAGCATGCAAACTCCACACAGACAGCACCCAAGGTCATGATCGAACCCGGGTTTCTGTTTTGGTGAGGCAGCGGCGCGGTGGCGCAGCGGTAGAGTTGCTGCACTCACAGCGCCGGAGATCCAGGGTCGATCCTGACCACGGGCGCTGTCTGTACGGAGTTTGTACGTCCCCCCCGTGACCTGCGTGGGTTTTTCTCCGAGATCTTCGGTTTCCTTCCACAAGTAGGTTAATTGGCTTGGAGTAAATGTAAATTGTCCCTAGTGTGTGTAGGATAGTGTCAGTGTGCGGGGATCGCTGGTCGGTGCGGACACGATGGGCTGAAGGGCCTGTTTCCACGCTGTATCTCTAAACTAAACTAAAATAAAACTGCGCGATTGTGCGGGCCACGCTGTTAGATGGCAGCATTAATTTGGCGACCTGATATCAGTCCGAAAGAAGGAAGATTGGCTTCAGAATGGCAATAGGAGTGGATCTTAAACAATAGTATGGCAAGCTAACGTGGGAAAGTCCAGTGAACATTCGGGCAAGTTTACACAGTTAATCTTCCCAGGAAAAACTTCTGTAAAGTTTAACTTCACCTGCCCTTCAAAACTAAATGAAGAGATTCGTTCAAGCGTCCATTTAAGTGAGTTATTTACCTGCAAGCCTGTCATGATATTCGCCGTTATCTAATGGCGCACAAGTTTTATTGCGTTGGAAAGCAGGGCGGTGCTCCTGCAAGGCAAGGCTCAGCTCCTTTTCAACGGGTGATAATGGAATTTATTACACAACACTTTCACAGATGGGTTTTTCAACATTAAAGCAACTCCACAGGTCAGTGTTAAAGACACAGAGAGAGAGACAGAGGGAGAGAGAATGGGCAGTTTACTTACGTGAATTACAGACCAGCGGAGTTAGAGTCATAGAACGATACCACGCGGAGACAGGCCCTTCGGCCCATCGACTTCGTGCCAGCCACCATGAATAAGGGGCAAGCCATTTAGAACGGAGACGAGGAAACACTTTTTCACCCAGAGAAATTGTGAGTCTGTGGAATTCTCTGCCTCAGAGGGCGGTGGAGGCCGGTTCTCTGGATGCTTTCAAGAGAGAGCTAGATAGGGTTCTTGAAGATTCATATACAATGTTTTTAATTCCTTATGCATCTCACCTTCCACATCGATCCCTATTACACTCGGCCCTACTCTTCTATCCCTTTGTGAGCTTCCTTTCCCGTTAATTCTGGGGTCATTAACCATCCCTTTACTCTCTTTCCCTTTAACTCCATCCTCCACTATCCCATTTGACACCCCACCCCCGTTATTCAGTTTAAAACCACCCGTGTAGCAGTGGCAAACCTGCCTGCCAGAATGCCTCCTCTCCTAAGTTTCTCGAGCCAAAGACTCCCACTGCCGCTCCCTAAGAGCCGTCTTGCTTATATTGACTGATAACTTGCCTAATTTACCAATTTACAAACCAAATTCCTCAGTCTGAAGAAGGGTTTCGCCCCGAAACGTCGCCTATTTCCTTCGCTCCATAGATGCTGCTGCACCCGCTGAGTTTCTCCAACATTTCTGTGTATTCTCAGTTTTCAACTGTTTTCCCCCTCTGACTCACTTCTATCCCTCCTCCCTCTCGGGCTAGAGCCAATCAGTGCTTTTTCCTGCTTCTCGTTGTTGCCGTTGCTTCAAAATCCACGGGAGCTCTGAGAACGCGAATTTCCTTTTTTTTATACTTTGTACAATTTCAGATTTTTTTGACTATACATACACACAATTATACTTCCATGTAGGAGTGTAAAAATAGTTGATTTTCACCATGTCCACCATTCAATCGTGGCTGATCTATCTTCTCTCCATTCTCCTGCTTCTCCCCATAACCCCTGACACCCATACTAATCAATCTCCGCCTTAAAAATATCCACTGACTTGGCCTCCACAGCCGTCAGTGGCAATGAATTCCACAGATTCACCACCTTAGAAACATAGAAAAATAGGTGCAGGAGTAGAGGCCATTCGGCCCTTCGAGCCTGCACTGCCTTTCAATATGATCATGGCTGATCATCCCCAATCAGTACCCCGTTCCTCCTATCCCTACTGAACTTATTAGTAGCTCATCAGATGGATAATGACTCACGTCACAAGCCCGCCGTGACTTAGAGCTATTCTTCCGTCTCCAGGTCTTTCTCTGTGGCAAGGAGCCCTCTCCTCCCAGCGATGATCCCTTGTGCCATCACCAACCCTCCTCCTATACTCCCCCTGCCTACATTCTAGACCTCTTTATTACCAATTGCCAGCCGTGATCACATTGAATGGCGGTGCTGGCTGGAAGGGCCGAATGGCCTACTCCTGCACCTATTGCCTATTGTCTATTGTCATGTAATATCTTGTTGTTATTCAATCATATACCACAAAGTCTGCTTCAAATCACTGAATTATTAAAAATGACATAGGGAATAAAAACAGATCTTCTTTAGATCTTTCCATGAGCACTTCTATTATTTAAACCTGCCACAACTGTAAACCAACCCCTTCCGTTCACTCCATATACAGTAGACGGAAAATGCTGGAGTATCTCAGCGGGACAGGCAGCATCTCTGGAGAGAAGGAATGGGTGACGTTTCGGGTCGAGATCCTTCTTCAGACTCAGGGGAAGGAGGGGGGGACGGGAAAATGGAAGGAAGAGGCGGAGACAGTGGGCTATGTGGGAGAGCTGGGGAGGGGGAGGTGGAGGGGGATAGAAACATAGAAACATAGAAATTAGGTGCAGGAGTAGAGGCCATTCGGCCCTTCGAGCCTGCACCGCCATTCAATATGATCATGGCTGATCATCCAACTCAGTATCTCGTACCTGCCTTCTCTCCATACCCCCTGACCCCCTTAGCCACAAGGGCCACATCTAACTCCCTCTTAAATATAGCCAATGAACTGTGGCCTCAACTACCTTCTGCAGCAGAGAGTTCCAGAGATTCACCACTCTCTGTGTGAAAAAAGTTCTTCTCATCTCGGTTTTAAAGGATTTCCCCCTTATCCTTAAGCTGTGACCCCTTGTCCTGGATGGGGGGAGGGGGAGGGGGAGGGGGAGAGGGGGGGGGGGAGGGAGGGGGAGGGGGAGGGGGAGGGGGAGGGGGGGGAGGGGGAGGGGGAGGGGGAGGGGGAGGTGGAGGTGGAGGGGAAGGAGGGAGAAACCAAGGACTACCTGAAATTGGAGAAGTCAATGTTCAAACCATTGACTCAATCTCCACCTCACGCTGCCTCGGCAAGGCCAGCAGCATCATCGAGGACCAGTCTCACCCCGGCCACTCCCTCTTCTCCCCTCTCCCATCGGGCAAGAGGAACAGAAGTGTGAAAACGAACGCACACCTCCAGATTCAGGGACAGTTTCTTCCCGGCTGTTATCAGGCAACTGAACCGTCCTACCTTTTATCCTTTATCCCTGCACTGTGAACAGCTTGATTGTAATCATGTGTAGCATTTTCTATGAATGGATAGCACGGAGACAAACGTTTTCCACTGTACCTTGGCACACGTGACAATGAAAAACCAAACTAAACTAAACTTAGGAGGCAAAGACAAAAAAAAATTGGCCATGTTTTTGAACAGTAAAGTAAAGAAACACTTCTCCGCTAAGAAAAGGTGTAGAAGCCCAGGAGGTCCTTCTGTCAGTTACCATGGATGCTCGGTCAATGTTTGGTTTGGGTTTGGCCAGGTCCATCGCAGGACCATCGAAGGTCCATCACAGATGCTGACCTCCCCACCATTGAAGGTCTATCACAGATGCTGACCTCCCCACCATCGAAGGTCTATCACAGATACTGACCTCCCCATTGAAGGGATCTACAGGAGGCGCTGCCTCAAACATAGAAAACATAGAAAAAATTTCAAAACCAGGATGCAGACTCCCCAGGCAGAATATGAGGTGCTGCTCCTCCAATTTCCGGTATTGCTCGCTCTGGCCATGGAGGAGGCCCAGGACAGAGAGGTCGGATTGGGAATGGGAGGGGGAGTTGAAGTGTTGAGCCACCGGGAGTTCAGGTTGGTTATTGCGGACCGAGCGGAGGTGTTCGGCGAAACGATCGTCCAACCTCCGCTTGGTCTCACCGAGGTAGAACAGCTGACATCTAGAGCAGCGGATGCAGTAGATGAGGTTGGAGGAGGTGCAGGTGAACCTTTGTCGCACCTGGAACGACTGCTTGGGTCCTTGAATGGAGTCGAGGGGGGAGGTAAAGGGACAAGTGTAACATCTCTTGCGGTTCCAAGGGAAAGTGCCCGGGGAGGGGGTGGTACGGGAGGGAAGGGAAGAATTGACAAGGGAGTGACAAGATTGTTAAGGGTTTGGACACGCTAGAGGCAGGAAACATGTTCCTGATGTTGGGGCAGTCCAGAACCAGGGGCCACTGTTTAAGAATAATGAGTAAGCCATTTAGAATGGAAACGAGGAAACGCTTTTTCACACAGTGAGTGGTGAGTCTGTGGAATTCTCTACCTCAGAGGGCGGTGGAGGCCGGTTCTCTGGATGCTTTCAAGAGAGAGCTAGATATGTAATTTTTGTGCTTTGTGTGAGCTGTTATGTTATGTTCTGTTATGTTGTCTGTTTATGATGTCTTGTTTATTCTTCTGTACAGCACTTTGGTCAACATTGGTTGTCTTAAAGTGCTTAACAAATAAAGTTGGATTGGATTGGATTGGAGAGAGCTGGATAGGGCTCTTAAAGGTAGCGGAGTCAGGGGATATGGGGAGAAGGCAGGAACGGGGTACTGATTGGGGATGATCAGCCATGATCACATTGAATGGCAGTGCTGGCTCGAAGGGCCGAATGGCCTCCTCCTGCACCTATTGCCTAATGCCTATTGTTAAATGTTTCTATAGGATCCCCTCTCATCCTTCTAAATTCCAGTGAATATAAGCCCAGTCGACCCATTCTTTCATCATGTCACCCCTCAGCCTCCCGCGCTCCAAGGAATAGATTTCTTCAGGGGCACCAGGCAGAGTGGTAATGCTTTCAGTGACAGACAGCGAAATGTCACAGAGAGAGAGAGATAGATAGAGAGAGAGAGAGTGAGATGGTCACCACGTGAGGTTGAGAGTATTGTAAACAATGCCTTGTTGTACTATGATGATTATTTGTTACATTGCAATTTCTGATTCCATTTTGATGTGATGCATCACATGATTCAGATTCAGATTCAATTTTAATTGTCATTGTCAGTGTACAGTACAGAGACAACGAAATGCATTTAGCATCTCCCTGGAAGAGCGACATAGCAAATGATTTGAATAAATAATAATAAGTGTCCGGGGGGGGGTGGTGATTGGCAGTCACCGAGGTACGTTGTTGAGTAGAGTTGTGTTGAATAAAGTTTCCGAATGGAAAAAAGAGAGAGAGAGACTAGCAAGACATGGTAGCAAAGACGGATTTTGCTATGTGTGTTTGGGCACAAGAGGTGATCCAGCTCTGTGCTGTACATTTTTCAATGGTGACACATGGCCTGACACAATGCCCGACTATTTACAAGCTTGGTCTACCAAGGCCTCTGTCAATGACACCCGGGTTATTTACAAGGGAAAGTATCTATCAGTTACAAGGCCATGAAATGCCCAGCGTCAGATAACAAAAGAGATGTTTGATTGTAAAGAGCTAGTGTGCAATGGGGCACTTTGGCCCAGTGCCTGCCATCTCCTGCTGTAGTGCCTTTGCCCCACTGATTAGATTAGGAATTATTAATGGGACATATAGAGTGCAGCAAGGGTCATTTAGAGTTTAATGCTGTTCTCATATAACTTAATTTCAGATGATATGATTGCTTCTTCTTGCGCCTGGTGTATTGGGCAGAGACGCAAGCCTCAGTCTTCGGCGTGTAGTCATAACATTCTCCGTGAGAGAGAGTCCCTGTCTTGGTTTTTAATGACCATTCAGGGCTACTGCGACGGGAAGGTCCCTGCTTTATACCAGGGCAGTCCCCCAGTGGGGAGGAAGAGGATGAGAAAAAGCGTCTCGTTGTGTAAAGATGAGCGTTTGTCGGCACTGGGCCTGTACGCGCTGGAGTTTAGAAGAATGAGGGGGGGACCTCATTGAAACGTACAGAATAGTGAAAGGCCTGGATAGAGTGGATGTGGAGAGGATGTTTCCACTAGTGGGAGAGTCTAGGACTAGAGGTCACAGCCTCAGAATTAAAGGATGTTACAGACAATAGACAATAGGTTCAGGAGTAGGCCATTCGGCCTTTCGAGCCAGCACCGCCATTCAATGTGATCATGGCTGATCATCCACAATCAGTACCCCGTTCCTGCCTTCTCCCCATATCCCCTGACTCCGCTATCTTTAAGAGCCCTATCTAGCTCTCTCTTGAAAGTATCCAAAGAACCGGCCTCCACCGCCCTCTGAGGCAGAGAATTCCACAGACTGAGCACCCTCTCACAAATGAGCAGGAATTTCTTTAGTCAGAGGGTGGTGAGTCTGTGGAATTCTTTGCCACAGAGGACTGTGGAGGCCAAGTCAGTGGATATTTTTAAGGCAGAGGTAGATATGATTCTTGATTAGTACGGGTGTCAGGGGTTTTGGGGAGAAGGCAGGAGAATGGGGTTAGGAGCGAGAGATAGATCAGAGTTTGGGACGGAGGGGGCACTGCACTGGCCTGTCTGTTATTTCAATCCTTTTATTATTTTTAGTTGGTCTAAAGTTTTGTGTTGGGGGAAACTTTTACTTCTCTATGTGGGGGAGGGGGGCAGGGTAAGGGGGGAAACCGTCTCCCAGTCCCTTCCTGGCGGGGACGTGACTATTTCTCTGAGTCGCGTCCTCGCCCCCCACCTCGCGGCCTACCAGCTGGATCGGAGCGGCCTTTCCTGCCGGGGACCGGGATCCGGACCAGGGCCGCTACAGCGGCGGCGCAGCGCTGGAGTCACCGCGGAGCGGGCGATGCCTACCCGGGTCGCCGTTTGGAGCTCCGGAGCGTTGGGCCGTTGCTCCAACATCGTGGAGCTCTGGTGCGGAGAGCTTCCAACGCGGGCGGCGCTGAATGGCATCGCGGAGTCCTGGCGCGCCTTGTAGAGGGCCTACAGCAGCAGGCTCCACCCGGCGCGGACTTTGGAAGCCGCCGACTACGGTAGGAGGGGGCCGACTCTGGTGTCCACGCCGCTGAGGACGTCCCGCAGCCCCGACGTCGGACTTACAACACCCCGGCGAGCGGTCCTGGACATCGGGCCGCCCGTAGCGGCAACTGCGGAGGGCACGGGGAGGCCCTGACCACGGGGAATAGTGGAGGAAAGAGACTGACTTTGGTGCCTTCCCACACAGTGGGGAAACTTTGCTTCTGCTGTGTGGGGATGTTTTATGTCAAATTCTATCGTGTGTGTTTTTTATTCCCATTCTGGCTTAATCCCTCCCTTCACCACCTCCAGTTTAAATTCCAGTTGGAATATTTTGGAGGGCCCAAGAACCAAGAACCAAGAACCAAGCCATGTGTGTGAAGGAACTGCAGATGCCGGTTTTAACTGAAGATAGACACAAGAAGCTGGAGTAACTCAGCAGGACAGGCGGCATCTCTGGAGAGAAGGAATGGGTGACGTTTCGGGTCGAGACCCTTCTTCAGACTGATGTCAGGGGGAGAGGGAAATACATAGATTAGGAAGTTTAAGGTGTGAAAACATGGCAAGGGGAATGGAGATCAGGGAACCTGTAGAATAGATCATTGTTAGCTGGGAGAAATTAACGACAAAGCAAACAGATAATATGTCATCAGAGACAGTAAGATTTGTCATGGAACTGGAATGGGGGAGGGGATGGAGAGAGAGGGAGAGCAAGGGTTACTGGAAGTTCATACCGCTGGGGTGTAAGTTGCCCAGGTGAAATATGAGATGCTGTTCCTCTAATTTGTGCTGGGCCTCACCCTGACAATGGAGGAGGCCCTGGGAAAGGTCAGTGTGGGAATGGGAGGGGGAGTTGAAGTGGTCAGCAACCGGGAGATACATCAGCCATGATTGAATTGCGGTGTAGACATGATGGGCTGAATGGCCTAATTCTGCTCCAATCACTTATGACTTTGTGAACGTCTAGACTGTGGGGCCCGTTGGGTCCCAATCACACCGGACACCTGGTCCCCCAACGCAACCCATTCCCAAACGCAATATTCCACCACTCACCCATAGCCCGTAACAGAGCCGGCGCGGCTCAGTTCCCCTCATCCTTGGTGGCCTGAGTCCGGGGTTCGGCCGCGAGCCAGCAGCTGCGGCAGCAGGACTGGTGGACGGCAGCTTCGACCACCCCGGGCCACGGTGTTGAGCCGTGGGACTGTTTTAAACATCGCCCGGGGGGGTATCGGTTCAGCGCAGAGGGAGAAGAGGAGGGAAGAGACTGCAGACCCTAAGACTTTTGCCTCCATCACAGCGAGGAGATGCTAGGTGGACTCACTGTGGTGGATGTTAATGTGTGTTTATTGTTGTTTTTTATTATATGTATGACTGCTGCAATTTCGTTCAGACTTCGGTCTGAATGACAATAAAGGCTATCTATCTATCTATCTATCTATCTATCTATCTATCTATCTATCTATCTATCTATCTATCTATCTATCTATCTATCTATCTATCTATCTATCTATCTATCTATTTATCTATCTATCTATCTATCTATCTATCTATCTATCTATCTATCTATCTATCTATCTATCCCCTCCAACTCCCTCCCCCTCCTCTTCATGTGTGGGAGGGGAGGAGGGGAGGGAATGCAGGAGTAGGAGGGGAGGTGAGGGCAGGAGTAGGCCATTCGGCCCTTCGAGCCTGCACCATTCGCCATTCAATGTGATCATGGCTGATCATCCAACTCAGTATCCTGTACCTGCCTTCTCTCCATACCCCCTGATCCCTTTAGCCACAAGGGCCACATCTAACTCCCTCTTAAATATAGCCAATGAACTGTGGCCTCAACTACCTTCTGTGGCAGAGAATTTCACAGATTCACCACTCTCTGTGTGAAAAAATGTTTTCCTCATCTCAGTCCTAAAAGATTTCCCCCTTATCCTTAAACTGTGACCCCTTGTTCTGGACTTCCCCAACACCGGGAACAATCTTCCTGCATCTAACCTGTCCAACCCCTTAAAAGTTTCTATAAGATCCCCCCTTAATCTTCTAAATTCTAGTGAGTACAAGCCGAGTCTATCCAGTCTTTCTTCATAAGAAAGTCCTGACATCCCAGGAATCAGTCTGGAGAACCTTCCCTGTACTCCCTCTAAGGCAAGAATGTCTTTCCTCAGATTAGGAGACCAAAACTGTACGCAATACTCCAGGTGTGGTCTCACCAAGACCCTGTACAACTGCAGTAGAACCTCTCTGCTCCTATACTCAAATCCTTTTGCAATGAAAGCTAACATACCATTCGCTTTCTTCACTGCCTGCTGCACCTGCATGCCTACCTTCAATGACTGGTGTACCATGACACCCAGGTCTCGCTGCATCTCCCCCTTTCCCAATCGGCCACCATTTAGATAATAATTTACTTTCCTGTTTTTGCCACCAAAATGGATAACCTCACATTTATCCACATTATACTGCATCTGCCAAACATTTGCCCACTCACCCAGCCTATCCAAGTCACCTTGCAGCCTCCTAACATCCTCCTCACAGCTAACACTGCACCCCAGGTTTGTGTCATCCGCAAACTTGGAGATGTTGCATTCAATTCCCTCGTCCAAATCATTAATATATATCGTAAATAGCTGGGATCCCAGCACTGAGCCTTGCGGTACACCACTAGTCACTGCCTGCCATTGTGAAAAGGACCCGTTTACTCCTACTCTTTGCTTCCTGTTTGCCAGCCAGTTCTCTATCCACATCAATACTGAACCCCCAATGCCGTGTGCTTTAAGTTTGTATACTAATCTCTTATGTGGGACCTTGTCGAAAGCCTTCTGGAAGTCCAGATACACCACATCCACTGGTTCTCCCTTATCCACTCTACTAGTTACATCCTCGAAAAATTCTATAAGATTCGTCAGACATGATTTACCTTTCATAAATCCATGCTGACTTTGTCCAATGATTTCATGATTTCAAAATCTGTGACTTGTCACATGCATGACAATAAATTGTCCTTCATCCATTCAATTGTGGCTGATCTATCCCTCTCTCTTAACCCCATTCTCCTGCCTTCTCCCCATAACCCCTGACACCCGCACTAACAACTTACCTACTTTTTATCTTTTCATCTCTGGACTTTGTCCAACTGTTGGAAATGATCAGACTCACACACAGTGATTAGAATCCGTCATCATTCATTAGCAACTCTGAATGAATGAATGAATAATTTTATTGGCCAAGTATTCACATACAAGGAATTTGCCTTGGTGCTCCGCCCGCAAGTGACAACATGACATGCAGTGACAGTTACGAATGACACATAAAACGTTAAACATTAATAATAAAACATTATTGATTAAACATGTGAATGAAATAAAATACCAGAGCAAAAGGAGGCTATAGGGACAGAAGTTTAGGGGTAATATGAGGGGGAACTTCTTTACTCAGAGAGTGGTAGCGGTGTGGAATGAGCTTCCAGTGGAAGTGGTGGAGGCAGGTTCGTTGGTATCATTTAAAAATAAATTGGATGGGCATATGGATGAGAAGGGAATGGAGGGTTATGGTATGAGTGCAGGCAGGTGGGACTAAGGGAAAAAAAAGTTGTTCGGCACGGACTGTAGGGCCGCGATGGCCTGGGTGCGAGATGGCCTGTTTAGATGTCCGTGCTGTTGAATTGTTATACTCGTGGTTAAAATATGTTTTATATCTGGGTGTTTAGCTTTGACAGTCCGGAGTCGCCTTCCAGAGGGAAGTGATTCAAAGAGTTTGCGGGCAGGGTGAGAGGGGTCAGAGATGATCTGCAGAGGAAACACAAGGTGCTTTCATCTCCACATGCATACTACTAGTCGCCTGGAAAGAGAGAGAGAGCTCTAGGTGGAGAAATAGTACGAAGTGACACTAATCTTCATTTGCTGTACATCCCCCCAAACTACGTGCAGGTTTGCACGTTAATGGCTGTAAGTTGCTCCCTAGTTGTGTTGATGGGAAGGAACTGGGGTTCGAGATAGGTTGAGAAGTTAGGTCTTTATTCTGGACTGGAAGGTTTAGTGAGGCGATAGAGGTCTTATGAGAAGGGATAGACAGAGTTGATGAGGACAAGCTTTTCCCTTTTTCAAACAAGAGGACATGACTTCAGAATTAAGGGACAGGTAACATGAAAAATCTTTTCCCTGAATGTAGCGGGGGAGTCCAGTGGAAGTGGTGGAGGAGGTTAGTGGTATAATTTAAAAATAAATTGGATAGGCATATGGGGTGTCACACAGTTTAAGAATAGGGCCGAGAGGGGTATATGGGCCATTTAAGACTGAGAACTGGAGGAAAGACATTTTCAACCGAAGAGAGTTTTGTGAATCCATCTAAACTTTCTGCCTCAGAGGGCGGTGGAGGTCCGGTTCACTGGATGCTTTACAAGGATGAGAGGCGATCTTATAGGGATTAGGGCTCTTGAAGAAAAGCGGGTTGGGGGGATTCAGGACCAGGGGTCACACAGTTTAAGAATAAGGGGTAGGCCATTTAAGACTGAGATGAGGAAACACATTTTCACCCAGAGAGTTGTGAATCCATGGAATTCTCTGCCTCAGAGGGCGGTGGAGGCCAGTTCTCTGGAATTTCAAAGGAGAGCTGGATAGGGCTCTTGAACATAGCGGAGTCAGGGGATATGGGGAGAAGGCCGGAACGGGGTACTGATTGGGATGATCACTGAATGGTGTTGCTGGCTCAAAGGGCCGAATGGCCAACTCCTGCACCTATTGTCTATTTTCTTTTGTTAAATGAAATAATGTGGCTCCCCTTCCCGCTGTGAAGTTGAGGTCGTTAGGCAATGGGTAAACTCATTGGCAGGGGCATTGTCCAACGTGCAGCCTTGCGCTGTGTTGGTGAGCAGCAGGAAGTTGCTCAGGTAGGAGTGGCTGAGACAGCTGCCGGCTCTGCATATTAGAGAGTCCAGATTGCTGCTTAATTATCTCCATAAATCATCCTCCTGTGGCTGGTTGTGGTCCGCTGCCTGTAAAACTGCCTGTTCACCACGAGACTGTCTCTGGTGATATCCCCCCCCCCCCCCCCCGATACTTCTGCAAGGTGCATCTATGAATTGGCTGTGGAAAAGTAATGCCAAGGATGTGGGGGGTAAAACCTAGCCCCTATATCCCAGCCTCAGATGCCGCAAGAGGTAACAAGACGGAAACAGGCCCTTCGGCCCAACTCGTCCATACTGCCCCACCTACACTAGTCCCATATGCCTGCATTTGGCTCATCTCTTAGGGCAGCAGCAGTAGAGTTGCTGCCGCAGAGCGCCAGAGACCCGGGCTCGATCCCGACTACGGGTGCTGTCTGTACGGAGTTTGCACGTTCTCCCCGTGACCGCGTGGGTTTTCTCCGGATAGGGCTGCCAACTGTCCCGTATTAGCCGGGACATCCCGTATATTGGGCTAAATTTGTCCCGTATTTGACCGCTACTACTCGGGTCGAGGGGACTGTCGGGTCGGAGCGCCGCGTCCGGCCCCGCCTCACCCGTCCCGATGTAGTGCAGCCCGTGGAGTGCAGCAGCAGCAGCAGCAGCAGCGCCTCGCCCGTGGCCCCGTCGGTCGGTCGGCAGCCCGGCCAGCTGTCCGACCTTCGGACCTTCGCTGACCGCCGACACCACCACCCCCCCCTCCTTCTCACGGCCGATCATCGGTTCACGAGTTGGACGGGGCGCCGGATTTTGCGCACGGCCCACGGGCCAAAACTCCTCAGCTGGCCCCGCCGGCTGGGCTTTGTGTACAGTCCAGCACCCGGGCCAACTCATCATTCACCCAGACACGGCCCAGTCGGTCAACGAATTGCCGTGGGGAATTTGTCCCGTATTTGGCAGTGAGATAGTTGGCAACCCTAACTCCGGGCGCTCCGGTTTCCTCCCACATTCCAAAGACGTGCGGGTTTGCACGTTAATCGGCCCCTCTGTAAATTGCCCCCTCGTGTGTGTAGGGAGTGGATGAGAGAGTGGGATAACATAGAACTAGTGTGAGCGGGTGATCGATGGTCGGCACGGACCTGATGGGCCGAAGGGCCTGTTTCCATGTTGTATCTTTCAATCAAAATCATTCAATCAACCTATGAAGAAAATAGAAATGCTGACATATCTGATGTGTAATCTTTGACAAGCGGCCAAGACCAGTCATCATAATTCTCCTGTTGCTTGTCCTGCTGAGAACTGTCAATACATGTGTCGGCCCTGGGTTATTCCCTTGTTGTTTGTTGCCTCTAGGTTTCAATGTTGTCAGTTCATGAGTCAAGAGTGAAGACTAGGCACAGAGTGCTGGAGTAACTCAGCGGGTCAGGCAGCATCTGTGGAGAACATGGATAGGTGACGTTTCACAGAGTGCTGGAGTAACTCAGCGGGTGCAGCAGCATCTGTGGAGAACATGGATAGGTGACGTTTCACAGAGTGCTGGAGTAACTCAGAGGGTCAGGCAGCATCTATGGAGCAAAGGAAATAGGCAACGTTTCGGGCCGAAACCCGTAAGGGTTTCGGCCCGAAACGTTGCCTATTTCTAGAAGGATTTCCGCCCGAAACGTTGCCTATTTCCTTAGCTCCATAGATGCTGCTGCACCATAACTGAGTGGGTCAGGCAGCATCTGTGGAGAACATGGATAGGTGACGCTTCACAGAGTGTTGGAGTAACTCATAGACATAGACATAGACAATAGGTGCAGGAGTAGAGGCCATTCGGCCCTTCGAGCCTGCACCGTCATTCAATATGATCATGGCTGATCATCCAACTCAGTATCCTGTACCTGCCTTCTCTCCATACCCCCTGATCCCTTTAGTCACAAGGGCCACATCTAACTCCCTCTGAAATATAGCCAATGAACTGTGGCCTCAACTACCTTCTGTGGAAGAGAATTCCACAGATTCACCACTCTCTGTGTGAAAAATGTTTTTCTCATTTCGGTCCTAAAAGATTTCCCCCTTATCCTTAAACTGTGACCCCTTGTTCTGGACTTCCCCAACATCGGGAACAATCTTCCTGCATCTAGCCTGTCCAACCCCTTAAGAATTTTGTAAGTTTCTATAAGATCCCCCCTCAATCTTCTAAATTCTAGCGAGTACAAGCCGAGTCTATCCAGTCTTTCTTCATATGAAAGTCCTGACATCCCAGGAATCAGTCTGGTGAACCTTCTCTGTACTCCCTCTATGGCAAGAATGTCTTTCCTCAGATTAGGAGACCAAAACTGTACGCAATACTCCAGGTGTGGGTCTCACCAAGACCCTGTACCACTGCAGTAAAACCCCCCTGCTCCTAGACTCAAAACCTTTTGCTATGAATGCTAACATACCATTCGCTTTCTTCACTGCCTGCTGCACCTGCATGCCTACCTTCAATGACTGGTGTACCATGACACCCAGGTCTCGCTGCATCTCCCCTTTTCCTAATTGGCCACCATTCAGATAATAGTCTACTTTCCTGTTTTTGCCACCAAAATGGATAACCTCACATTTATCCACATTATACTGCATCTGCCATGCATTTGCCCACTCACCCAGCCTATCCAAGTCACCTTGCAGTCTCCTAGCATCCTCCTCACAGCTAACACTGCCCCCCAGCTTAGTGTCATCCGCAAACTTGGAGATATTGCATTCAATTCCCTCATCCAAATCACCCCCGGTAATCTTAACCTACCTGATCTCCCGGTGGCTCAGCACTTCAACTCCCCTTTCCATTCCCAATCCGACCTTTCTGTCCTGGGCCTCTTCCTCCTCCTCCTCCTCCAGATCCAGGCCCCAGCCCTGGGCCCCACAGATCCAGGCCCCACAGATCCAGGCCCCAGCCCTGGGCCCCCCAGACCCAGGCCCCAGCCCTGGGCCCCAAAGATCCAGGCCCCAGCCCTGGGCCCCACAGACCCAGGCCCCAGCCCTGGGCCCCACAGACCCAGGCCCCAGCCCCCCCAGATCCAGGCCCCAGCCCTGGGCCCCACAGACCCAGGGGGCGGTGGCCGGTGGCCACAGGCTCCTCACACCTGGGCTCTCCAGAGCATGGGGGGGGGGGGGGGGGACTAGTAATTGCGGATAGGTTTTTATGGAGATTTGGCCATCTTGCTATGAAGGCATTATGCTGGCAAGCCGGTAAGCCGTGATTGAGAAGGGTTGCCAAGGTGCCTTGGAAAATGGTTGCGGTCCCTGTGCATAGCGGAATTTATTTTTACACTCCCACATACGATTTGTCACTTTAATTTGACACAACATCATCACGGCAGTCACTGTGATGGAAACACTGCCTGTATCCAGTGATTTATTCGCCCAGTGTCCAACAAAAGCTTTTCATACATAATGTGCAGAACATTTTTATAAGGTTATTAAGTCCCATTTTTTTAATAAACATAAAATGGAGAAAAGTAGCATGCTTTATTGTTCCGTGTGGCTCGGGGTGATTTTTTTTCCCACCACCAATTTCCTCTCCAATTTTGACTTAAACTCATTCCTTTCCTCTGGAAAACACAATCTGGGATATGTTTATGCAGGTGATAAAATGGCACATATTTCATTTTGCAAAAAGTATTGGGTTGTACAAAGACACGACAGCAATAAGAATCTTGAGCATGTTGTACAGTATAACATGAAGGGAAATCTAAATAGGCAGCGGTAGAGTTGCTGCCTCACAGCGCCAGAGTCCCCGGTTCGATCCCGACTACGGGCGCTGTCTGTACGGAGTTTGCACGTTCTCCCCGTGACCTGCGTGGGTTTTCTCCGGGCGCTCCGGTTTCCTCCCACACTCCAAAGACGTGCAGGTTTGTAGGTTGGTGTAAATGTAAATTGTCCCTAGTGTGTGTGTGTAGGGTAGTGTTAGTGTGCGGGGATCGCTGGTCGGCACGGACTCGGTGGGCCGAAGGGCCTGTTTCCGTGCTGTATCTCTATATTACGAAAATTATGATTAAATTAAATTATTATATTTCAATTAAGGCCCAAAGATCCAATAGCGGAGCAAGATAGCCCACTCCTGCTAAATACAATGGGCTGACTGCTCCTATACTCAAATCCTTTTGCTATGAAAGATAACATACCATTCGCTTTCTTCACTTATCCATGTTCTCCACAGATGCTGCCTGACCTGCTCAGTTTTGAGCAAAAGGATTTGAGTATAGGAGCAGGGAGTTTCTACTGCAGTTGTACGGGGTCTTGGTGAGACCGCACCTGGAGTATTGCGTACAGTTTTGGCCTCTACTCCTGCACCTATTTTTTATATCTCTGTTTCTATGTTTCAGTGAAACGATCGCCGAGCCTGCACTTGGTCTCACCGATGTAGAGAAGTTGACACCTGGAACAGTGGATGCAGTAGATGAGGTTGGAGGAGGTGCAGGTGAACCTCTGCCTCACCTGGAAAGACTGTTTGGGTCCTTGGATGGAGTCGAGGCGGGGAGCTTAGTTTAAGTGTAATAACATAATCCCAACTTGATCAATGCTGGTGGAAATGGGTTTAGCACAAAAAATAATCAGTCAATCACCAAAAGTGATTAATCCAAACTTAAATTACTATAAATGACTTTGAAAAATATACAGGACTGTTACCTATGGAAGAGTTTAGCAGTCAGTTTCCTCAGAAGAATCTTGCACATAGGTTTTCAGATGTTTTCCAAAAAAAAAACAATTTTATCACAAGTTCCTTGGAATCCTGTAAATGGCCGTACTTAATCAAACTTCCCAAAGTTCTTTCATCTACATTCACAGGGTCACACAGCACAGCAACAGGCCCTTTGGCCCAACTTGCCCATGCTGACTAGATAGACAATAGACATTAGGTGCAGGAGTGGGCCATTTGGCCCTTCGAGCCAGCACCGCCATTCAATGTGATCATGGCTGATCATCCCCAATCAGTACCCCGTTCCAGCCTTCTCCCCATATCCCCTGACTCCACTATCTTTAAGAGCCCTATCTAGCTCTCTCTTGAAAGTATCCACAGAACCTGCCACCACCGCCCTCTGAGGCAGAGAATTCCACAGACTCACCACTCTCTGTGTGAAAAAGTGTTTCCTCATCTCCTTTCTAAATGGCTTACCCCTTATTCTTAAACTGTGGCACCTGGTTCTGGACTCCCCCAACATCGGGAACATGTTTCCTACCTCTAGTGTGTCCAAACCTTTAATAATCGTTTATGTTTCAATGAGATACCCTCTCATCCTTCTAAACTCCAGAGTGTACAAGCCCAGCCGCTCCATTCTCTCAGCATATGACAGTCCCACCATCCCGGGAATTAACCTTGTAAACCTACGCTGCACTCCCTCAATAGCAAGAATGTCCTTCCTCGAATTAGGGGACCAAAACCGCACACAATACTCCAGGTGTGGTCTCACTAGGGCACTGTACAACTGCAGAAGGACCTCCTTGCTCCTAAACACAAATCCTCTTGCAATGAAGGCCAACATGCCATTCGCTTCCTTCACTGCCTGCTGTACCTGCATGCTTACTTTTAGTTCAGAGCCTATTTGTAATTTTGAATACAGGGAAGAAGCTATTCCTGAAGCTGGAGTGAGTTAACTGAGTTGCTAAAAGAGGGTCCGTTTCCTTGCTGTGTCTCTAAACTAAACTCTGAATTAGAGAGTGCGGTTTGAGCAGCGGTACTGCGCAGCATTCGCATGAATTAACAAAGATCTTGCGCTTCCTTTGTCCATGAAGTGTACCGTTGAGGATTACCCTGCAGATGCCACAGATGTTCCTGTGTGCTTGGAGGAAGACTGCAGGCTGGGCACCTGTTCACTCATAACCACGCAACATTTCATTCCTACATCCCTTCCCAGCGTCTCCGCAGATTCTGCAGGCGTAATGTGTGTGAAGGAACTGCAGACGCTGCTTTAAATCGAAGGTAGACACAAAACTGCTGGAGTAACTCAGCGGGAGAAGGATTTGAGAGACATGGACAGAAAAATTCTTGGTTAGAACGGGCGTCAGGGGTTATGGGGAGAAGGCAGGAGAATGGGATTAGGAGGCAGAGATAGAAACATAGAAACATAGACAATAGGTGCAGGAGTAGAGGCCATTCGGCCCTTCGAGCCTGCACTATTCGCCATTCAATATGATCATGGCTGATCATCCAACTCAGTATCCCATCCCTGCCTTCTCTCCATACCCCCCTGATCCCTTTAGCCACAAGGGCCACATCTAACTCCCTCTTAAATATAGCCAATGAACTGTGTGGCCTCAACTACCTTCTGTGGCAGAGAGTTTCAGAGATTCACCACTCTCTGTGTGAAAAATGTTTTCCTCATCTCGGTCCTAAAAGATTTCCCCCTTATCCTTAAACTATGACCCCCTTGTTCTGGACTTCCCCAACATGGAAGGATCCTCAGAGAGACTGTGAATTTCCTCGGCTGCCTGAGGTGGTAAAGGCGTTGCCTTGCCTTTCTCACCAGTGTGGCAGTGTGTGTTGTGGTGATGTGGTGTGGACTCCCAGGTATTTAAAGCAACTCACCCTATCCACAGTGGTCTCGACTTGAAACGTCACCCATTCCTTCTCTCCAGAGATGCTGCCTGTCCAAGAGACAAGAGACTAGAGACATTTATTTGTAACATGTACAAATTGGTCCAGTGAAACGTGTGGTCGCCATACAGCCATATGAGTGATAATGAGCATTGAGTATAGAAGCTGGGATGTAATGTTAAAATTGTACAAGGCATTGGTGAGACCAAATCTGGGGTATGGTGTACAATTGTGGTCGCCCAATTATAGGAAGGATGTCAAAATAGAGAGAGTACAGAGGAGATTTACTAGAATGTTGCCTGGGTTTCAGCAACTAAGTTACAGAGATAGGTTGAATAAGTTAGGTCTTTATTCTCTGGAGCGCAGAAGGTTAAGGGGAGACTTGATAGAGGTCTTTAAAATGATGAGAGGGATAGACAGAGTTGATGTGGGCAAGCTTTTCCCTTTGAGAATAGGGAAGATTCAAACAAGAGGACATGACTTGAGAATTAAGGGACAGAAGTTTAGGGGTAATATGAGGGGGAACTTCTTTACTCAGAGAGTGGTAGCGGTGTGGAATGAGCTTCCAGTGGAAGTGGTGGAGGCAGGTTCATTTGTATCATTTAAAAAATAAAATGGATAGTTATATGGATGAGAAGGGAATGGAGGGTTATGGTATGAGTGCAGGCAGGTGGGACTAAGGGAAAAAAAGTTGTTCGGCACGGACTTGTAGGGCCGAGATGGCCTGTTTCCGTGCTGTAATTGTTATATGGTTATATGGTTAACACGATAGTCTTTAACACAGACATCCCCACACAGAGGAGTCAAAGTTTCCCACTGTTGAGAGAAGGCTGCAAAATTCACTCATCCTCCCCTAGTGTCCTCCCGTGGTCGGGGGGGGGTCCAGAACCCCCCCCGCTATCGCCACTACGGGCAGCCCGATGTTCAGGCCCGCTCACCGGTGTGATGGAAGTCGACGTCGGGACTGGAGGACATCCTCAGCGATCGGCTTGGCCATCCGAACCGGCTGAGTCCCACTGAGTTACTCCAGCATCTTGTGTCTATCTTCGGCTCTGCACACATGCCGTGCTCAAACAGAAATGACTTTGTCAGCTCCTCCAGGATGTTGCCAGGACTCGAGGGTCTGAGCTATAGGGAGGGGTTGGACAGGCTACTGAATGGGTAGCACGCAGCAAAAGCTTTACACTGTATGTTTGCAACACGTGACAATAAACTCAACTGAACTGGGACTTTGTAGCGCAGGAGGATGAGGGGTGATCTTATAGACAATAGACAACAGGTGCAGGAGTAGGCCATTCGGCCCTTCGAGCCAGCACCGCCATTCAATGTGATCATGGCTGATCATCCCCAATCAGTACCCCGTTCCTGCCTTCTCCCCATATCCCCTGACTCCACTATCTTTAAGAGCCCTATCTAGCTCTCTCTTGAAAGTATCCGGAGAACCGGCCTCCACTGCCCACTGAGGCAGAGAATTCCACAGACTCACAACTCTCTTGGTGAAAAATCTTTTCGTCATCTCCGTTCTAAATGGCTTACCCCTTATTCTTAAACTGTGTGGCCCCTGGTTCTGGACTCCCCCAACATCGGGAACATGTTTCCTGCCTCTATCGTGTCCAGACCCTTAATAATCTTATATGTTTCAATAAGATGCCCTCTCATCCTTCTAAGCTCCAGAGTGTACAAGCCCACAGCCGCTCCATTCTCTCAGCATATGACAGTCCCGCCATCCCGGGAATTAACCTGGTGAACCTACGCTGCACTCCCTCAATAGCAAGAATTTATAGAAGTGTACACAATCATAAGTGGAATAGATTGGACGAACATTTACTGCCAGAGAAGGGGAATGAAGAACCAGAGGACTTGGGTAAAAGGTGAGAAGGGGAAGATTTAATGGGAACTTGATGGACAACATTTAGTCAGAGAGCATGGAGCGAGCTGCCAGAGGAGGTAGTTGAGGCAGGCACTATAACCATAAAAGGCTTTTAGATAGGACAAGTTTAGAGGGATATGGGTCAAACGCGGGCAGGTGGGACTAATGTAGATGGGGCATCTTGGTCAGGGAGGGACAGGTTGGGCCGAAGGGCCTGTTTCCACGGGGTATTACTCAGACTCTTCCACCAACAGTTCAATTTAGTTCAGTATGGTTTATTGTCACATGTACCGAGGTACAGTGAACAGCTTTTGTTGCTTGCTATCCAGTCAGCGGAAAGACAATGCATGATTACAATCGAGCCGTTTACAGTGTACAGATACAGGATAAAGGGAATAGCATTTAGTTCAAGGTAAAGGTAGCAAAGTCATGTGATAGGAGCAGAATTAGGCCATTCGGCCCATCTAGTCTACTCCGCCATTCAATCATGGCTGATCTATCTCTCCCTCCTAACCCCATTCTCCTGCCCTCTCCCCGTAACCCCTGACACCCGTACTGATCAAGAATCTATCTATCTCTGCCTTAAATATATCCACTGACTTGTGGCCTCCACAGCTTCTGTGGCAAAGAATTATACAGATTCACCACCCTCTGACTAAAGAAATTCCTCCCCATGTCATTCCTATGGGAACATCCTTTAATTCTGAGGCTGTGACCTCTAGTCCTAGGCTCTCCCACTAGTGGAAACATCCTCTCCACATCCACTCTATCCAGGCCTTTCACTGTTCAGGCAGTTTCAATGAGGTCTCCCCTCATCCTTCGAAACTCCAGTGGATATGATTCTGTGGCACGGTGGCGCAGCGGTAGAGTCGCTTATGGTGGTAGAGTTGCAGCGCCGGAGACCCGGGTTCGATCCCGACTACGGGTGCTGTCTGTACGGAGTTTGCACGTTCTCCCCGTGAACTGCGTGGGTTTTCTCCGAGATTCTGTGGCAACTCCCACACTCCAAAGACGTGCAGGTTTGCAGGTTAATTGGCTTGGTGCATGTGTAAATTGTCCCTAGTGTGTGTAGGGTAGTGTTAGTGAGCGGGGATCACAGGCTCGATGGGCCGAAAGGCCAGTTTCTGTGCTGTACCTCTAAACTAAACTAAACGGCCAGTGCCAACGAACGTTCAGCATTTTTTAAATGATGGGGTGCGGAGGAGGGTCCTGGAGCAGTGAGCTACTGATAGTAACCTAACCATCAGGTGGGAAGTCACATTAATGCTGCCAGCGCTCCAAGTACAACGCTTGGAGTCAGAATAGTGCGTGTGTGTGGATTTTTCCCTTTGTTCTTAATCCAATCATTTAGCAACAGGAGTATTATGTGCAGTTTTGGTCTCCAAATTTGAGGAAGGACATTCTTGCTATTGAGGGAGCCCAGCGTAGGTTCACCAGGTTAATTCCCGGGATGGCGGGACTGTCGAATGATGAAAGAATGGATCAACTGGGCTTGTATTCACTGCATTTAGAAGGATGAGAGGTGTATTCATAGAAACTTATAACATTCTTAAAGGATTGGACAGACTAGATGCAGGAAAAATGTTCCCCATGTTGGGGGAAGTCCAGGACAAGGGGTTACACACAGTTTAAGAGTAAGGGGTCGGCCAATTAGGACTGAGATGAGGAAAAACTTTTTCACCCAGAGAGTTGTGAATTTGTAGAATTCTCTGCCACAGAAGGCAGTGGAGGCCAATTCACTGGATGTTTTCAAGAGAGAGTTAGATGGAGCACTTAGGGCTAACGGAATCAAGGGATATGGGGAGAAGGCAGGAACTGGGTACTGATTGTGGATGATCAGCCATGATCACATTAGAAACATAGAAACATATAAATTAGGTGCAGGAGTAGGCCATTCGGCCCTTCGAGCCTGCACCGCCATTCAATATGATCATGGCTGATCATCCAACTCAGTATCCCGTACCTGCCTTCTCTCCATACCCCCTAATCCCCTTAGCCACAAGGGCCACATCTAACTCCCTCTTAAGTATAGCCAATGAACTGGCCTCAACTACCCTCTGTGGCAGAGAGTTCCAGAGATTCACCACTCTCTGTGTGAAAAAAGTTCTTCTCATCTCGGTTTTAAAGGATTTGAATGGTGGTGCTGGCTCGAAGGGCCAAATGGCCTCTACTCCTGCACCTATTGCTATATGGTTCTATCAGAGGCCTCCCTATCTTGGTTTATAATAGCAGTAAGATGATGGCCTGTACTTACGCTGCCTTGCTGTTAAATTTACAACGGCATTGTAATGTCCCCATTACAACGTCACAGATGCACAATGCAATGCTCACGGTTTACCCATTGGAGATAGCGAGCCCATTAAAGAGTGCTCCATCCTCTCCTCAACTCTCCGAATTAACAATAAAATGTAATTCTGTTCCTTCCTGCGAACAGATGTAGCCCTGCTTGCGTCAAGTCTAAAAACCGCCGCACTTAAGTACAGTTACTCAGGCATGACCTTCTGCCTAAGGCTTACTGCAATAAAATTTTCATGCAACCATATGGAAGAATATTTTTAATAGAGATTTACTGTGTAGCAACAGTCCCAGAGGAGAAAATAAGGGAACTGTAACATATTGCCTCCTGTAAATCACAGAAAGCTCAGCAACGGAAAAAAAAATGTTTAAACCACCTCGAGGTAGACTGTCTTCCCTCTCTACCCCCTTCTATGGTGGGCAAGACTGCTGGTAATATAGGAATATAGAGTACAGGGGGTGAACTGCAGATGCTGCTTGAAGTAAATGAATGAATAAGTTTATTGGCCAAGTATTCACATACAAGGAATTTGCCTTGGTGCTCCACCCGCAAGTGACAACATACATGATATACAGTGACAGTTAGAAATGACACATAAAACATTAATAATAAAACATTATTGATTATACCAAAGATAGACACAAATTGCTGGAGTAACTCAGCGGGACAGGCAGCATCTCTGGAGATGAAGGAAAGTTGGTCGAGACCCTTCTTCAGACCCGCTGCCTTGTCTCCCAGTTACTCCAGCACTTTGTGTCTATCTTTGGTTTAACCAGCATCTGCAGTTCCTTCCGACACCTTTAACCCTGTAAATGTCTGTTTAAATTGTGTTGGGTGTGTGTCTTGGTGCTTTTCTTGTTGTGTGACTGCAGAAACCAAATTTCGTTCAAACTTCATTTGACAATAAATAAATAGTATTGTATTGTGTGGGAAAGAATTGCAGATAGACACGAAATGCTGGAATAGCTCAGCGGGTGAGGCAGCATCTATGGAGCGAAGGAAATAGGCGACGTTTCGGGTCGAGACCCTTCTTCAGGCTGTGTCTTGAGAAGGGTCTCTAAGGATCCTAAACGTCACCCATTCCTTCTCTAGAAAGAAATCTGGAGCGCGTTGGATGGGCTGTTTTGCTAAGTGAGTCGAGCGTTTTCCCAGTAAATCCTGTGATTATTCCAGACAGTGATAAATCAAGATTACTTTGATTTGCTAGCGGAGGCTGGCTGACACAGAAATGCATTAAGCTGCAATATTGCTTTAGTTGTCTATATTTTGCTTCCCCGCTACAAGATGTAACATTGCTACACGCGTCACTTACTGGATTGTATTTATATTTCATTCTAATGCAATCAGATTGTCAGGGAGAGAATAAAAGCTGCGAGCAGCATCCAATATCTCCATTGATGAAACGGGCTGGGATGGAGGGGGCAAGCTTGTGCAGGGTTACATATGTCAGTACAAGCTGGGCATCACAACGCTGCCTGCAGCAACTGTTCTTCAACAGCCTTTGTGTTTTCATTTGTCACAACTAAATCACAGCTGGCAGGAAGCGACATTAAATTATGAACAGAGAAAAACAATTTGCCAACATGCCTGCATTCAAGGTAATATTTAGCTAAGTACTTATTCTCAACCTCGGAATCCACTCGACATGGAAACTCGACTCCAGCTTCACCTTGTTTCAGGATGATCTTATGCTGAGTTCCGTGACCTCAGATGTTTTATTCTGGGGGCGCCAGGGCTTATCGTATTTTGGCTAGAACTTATAAGTCAAAGGTGTTTCCATCCTGCTTGTTGTGTGATCTGTGAGCGGGAGATCTCATCCCATTCCCAGCCGAGTTACTCCAGCTCTTTTGTGTCTCTCTCCGGTTTAAACCAGCATCTGCAGTTCCTTCCTGCAGTTTAGTTTGCTTTTGGTTTGGTTTAGAGACACTACAGCACGCAAACAGGCCCTTCGGCCCACCGAGCCCGTGCCGACCAGCGATCCACGCACGCTAACTCTATCGAGCCCGGGTCTCTGGCGCTGTAAGACGGGAACTCTACCACTGCGCCACCTCAGAGGGCGGTGGAGGCCGGTTCTCTGGATGCGTTCAAGAGAGAGCTAGATAGGGCTCTTAAAGATAGCGGAGTCAAGGGATATGGGGAGAAGGCAGGAACGGGGTACTGATTGTGGATGATCAGCCATGATCACATTGAATGGCGGTGCTGGCTCGAAGAGCCGAATGGCCTCCTCCTGCACCTATTGTCTATTGTCTATTGCCATCCTTTCTGCTCTTTGCCTAATTTAGTTTAGTTTATTGTCACGTATGCCGAGGTACAGTGAAAAGCTTTTGTTGTGTGCTGACAAGTCTAAAGAAGGGTCCCGACCCGAAACGTCACCCATTCCTTCTCTCCAGAGACGTTGCCTGTCCCGCTGAGTTACTCCAGCATGCTGTATCTAACTTCAGTGGAAAGACAATAGGCAATAGTTGCAGGAGTAGGCCATTCGGCCCTTCGAGCCACATTCAATGTGATCGTGGCTGTATCATCAACAATCAGTACCCCGTTCCTGCCTTCTCCCCATATCCCCTGACTCTGCTATATTTATGAGCCCTATCTAGCTCTCTCTTGAAATTATCCAGAGAACCGGCCTCCACTGCCCTCTGAGGCAGAGAATCCCACAGACTCACAACTCCCTGCCTCATCTAGGCTTGTTCTATTTACCCACATTTGGCCCATATCCATGGAAACCTTTCCTGTCCATGTAGGTGTCCGAACATCATTTAAATTATCGTACTGTGGGCGGCACGGTGGCGCAGCGGTAGAGTTGCTGCCTCACAGCGCCAGAGACCCGGGTTCCATCCCGACCACGGGTGCTGTCTGTACGGAGTTTGCACGTTCTCCCCGTGACCTGCCTGGGTTTTCTCCGGGATCTTCCATTTCCTCCCACACTCCTACCCCGGCAAGTGAGATCACCGGGACCTGTTAGTTAATTGGCTTCAGTAAGTGGTAAAATAGGTTAGTGTTAATGTGCGGGCTGGCACGGGCTCGGTGGGCTGAAGGGCCTGTTTCACGATTCAAGATTCAAGATTCAAGTGAGTTTATTGTCATGTGTCCCAGATAGGACAATGAAATTCTTGCTTTGCTTCAGCACAACAGAACATAGTAGACATGAATACAGAACAGATCAGTGTGTCCATATACCATTATATAAATATATACACACACATGAATAAATAAATTAATAAAGTGCAAATAACAGATAATGGGCTATTAATGTTCAGAGTTTTGTCCGAGCCAGGTTTAATAGCCTGATGGCTGTGGGGAAGTAGCTATTCCTGAACCTGGACGTTGCAGTCTTCAGTTTCCTGTACCTTCTACCTGTTGGTAGCAGGGAGATGAGTGTGTGGCCAGGATGGTGTGGGTCTTTGATGATACTGCCAGCCTTTTTGAGGCAGCGACTGCGATAGATCCCCTCGATGGAAGGAAGGTCAGAGCCGATGATGGACTGGGCAGTGTTTACTACTTTTTGTAGTCTCTTCCTCTCCAGGGCGCTCAAGTTGCCGAACCAAGCCACGATGCTTTATCTCTAAGGTCTAAAAGACAAGATGCCGACTGCGGTTCAATTTGGAAAAACCCGACATCCCACAAACACAGGTATCTGGATTAATGACAGTTCACTGACCTTTCACAGTGAATGCGTTTGTCCTTGTGGGCTGCTGGGCTATATTTACTTCAGAGAACAAAATACCATTAGCAAGGATATCATTAAAGCAGGAAAGAGTGCAGAGAAGATTGATGAGAACTCGGCTACAGGGGGAAGGTTCGGCAGGCAAGGACTTTATTCCTTGGAGCGCAGGAGGATGAGGGGCGATCTTATAGAGCTGTATAAAACATAGAAACATAGAAATTAGGTGCGGGAGTAGGCCATTCGGCCCTTCGAGCCTGCACCGCCATTCAATATGATCATGGCTGATCATCCAACTCAGTATCCCGTGCCTGCCTTCTCTCCATACCCTCTGATCCCCTTAGCCACAAGGGCCACATCTAACTCCCTCTTAAATATAGCCAATGAACTGGCCTCAACTACCCTCTGTGGCAGAGAGTTCCAGAGATTCACCACTCTCTGTGTGAAAAAAGTTCTTCTCATCTCGGTTTTTAAAGGATTTCCCCCTTATCCTTAAGCTGTGACCCCTTGTCCTGTCCCCAACATCGGGAGCAATCTTCCTATAGCCTGTCCAACCCCTTAAGAATTTTGTAAGTTTCTATAAGATCCCCTCTCAATCTCCTAAATTCTAGAGAGTATAACCAAGTCTATCCAGTCTTTCTTCATAAGACAGTCCTGACATCCCAGGAATCAGTCTGGTGAACCTTCTCTGTACTCCCTCTATGGCAATAATGTCCTTCCTCAGATTTGGAGACCAAAACTGTACGCAATACTCCAGGTGTGGTCTCACCAAGACCCTGTACAACTGCAGTAGAACCTCCCTGCTCCTATACTCAAATCCTTTTGCTATGAAAGCTAACATACCATTCGCTTTCTTCACCATGAGGGATGCTGCCTGGCCCGCTGAGTTACTCCAGTATTTTGTGTCTATCTTCAGTGGAAGACAATAGACAATAGACAATAGGTGCAGGAGGAGGCCATTCAGCCCCTCGAGCCAGCATCGCCATACAATGTGATCATGGCTGATCATCCCCAATCAGTACCCCGTTCCTCCTCAATGGTGAAGAAAACAAACTTGTTGTACACAACGCCCCAGACTCGGAGAAACACAGGCGTGTCTGTCGGGGCCAGGCACTTATGTGAAAATAAAGATTAAAATATTAAAATAAAGACAACGTTGAAATGGGAGTTGGTATTGGTCTGTAAGGATCAATGTAATAGATGAACTGGACTTGGTGCAATCAAATATCAACGACATCCTCGGGCATTCAGCTTGCTGAACGGCAAGGAATAAAGTCCTCATCTCCCCCTATAGCTCGGCCCATACAAGGTCAGAGAAGCAAAGCCCTGCTCATACTGACGGTGATACCACAATTGGAGACTACGGGCGCTGTCTGTACGGAGTTTGCACGTTCTCCCCGTGACCTGCGTGGGTTTTCTCCGGGCGCTCCGGTTTCCTCCCACACTCCAAAGACGTGCAGGTTTGTAGGTTCATTGGCTCCTGTAAATTGTCAATTGTCCCCTAGTGTGTGTGTGTAGGATGGTGTTAGTGTGCGGGGATCGCTGGTCGGCACGGACACGGTGGGCTGAAGGGCCTGTTTCCGCGCTGTATATGTAAACCTAAAGTCTACGTATATGGGGCAGTGTGGATCTGACATATCACCTACAAGTAACAATCTTACATTTTACCTTCACCTTAATTCAGACATTTGTGCCCGAATGTACAAACCAGCCCAGCGTATAACACCAGCAGGAATCGGAAACTATTTAAAACATAACATGACGAGCTGCTCATCTAGTCTGCCTGCTCCAATCACATAATTGAAGATTGTACAATCAGATCATAGCTCACCTTTAGTTTAGTTTAGAGATACAGCGCGTAAACAGGCCCTTCAGCCCACCGAGTCTGTCCGCACCGACCAGCGATCCCTGCACACTACACACACTACACTACACTACACTACACTACACTACACTACACTACACTACACTACACTACACTACACACACTAGGGACTATTTTATCTTAACCTTTATACCAAGCCACTTAACGTACAAACCTGTAGATAGACACAACAATGCTGGAGTAACTCAGCGGGACAGGCAGCATCTCTGGAGAGAAGGAGTGGGTGACGTTTCGGGTCGAGACCCTTCTTCACACCTGTACAAACCTGTAAGTCTTTGAAGTGTGGGAGGAAACCGGAGATCCCGGAGAAAACGATTTAATAGGAATCTGAGGGGTGGCTTATTTACTAAAGAAGGGTGGTGAGTGTATGGAACGAGCTGCCAGAGGAGGCAGTTGAGGCTGGGACTATCCCAGCATTTATGAGGCATTTGGACAGGTACATGTTCAAGAAGGAACTGCAGATGCTGGAACAATCAAAGGGGAGACCACACCTGGAGTATTGCGTACAGTTTTGGTCTCCAAATCTGAGGAAAGACATTCTTGCCATAGAGGGAGTGCAGAGAAGGTTCACCAGACTGATTCCTGGGATGTCAGGACTGTCTTATGAAGAAAGACTGGATAGACTTGGCTTATACTCTCTAGAATTTAGGAGATTGAGGGGGGATCTTATAGAAACTTACAAAATTCTTAAGGGGTTGGACAGGCTAGATGCAGGAAGATTGTTCCCGATGTTGGGGAAGTCCAGGACAAGGGGTCAGAGTTTAAGGATAAGGGGGAAATCCTTTAGGACCGAGATGAGAAAAACATTTTTCACACAGAGAGTGGTGAATCTGTGGAAATCTCTGCCACAGAAGGTAGTTGAGGCCACAGTTCATTGGCTATATTTAAGCGGGAGTTAGATGTGGCCCTTGTGGCTAAAGGGATCAGGGGGTATGGAGAGAAGGCAGGTACGGGATACTGAGTTGGATGATCAGCCATGATCATATTGAATGGCGGTGCAGGCTCGAAGGGCCGAATGGCCTCTACTCCTGCACCTATTTTCTATGTAGACAAAAATGCTGGAGAAACTTAGCGGGTGAGGCAGCATCATTGTAGTGAAGGACTGGGTAGCGTCTCCATTCCTTCGAAGAAGGGTCTCAACCCAAAACGTCGCCCATTCCTTCGCTCCATAAATGCTGCCTGTCCCGCTGAGATTCTCCAGCATTTTTGTCTACCTTGGACAGGTACATGGATAGGATGGGGTTTTTTGGGGGGGATATGGGTAGGTGGGACTAGTGCAGATGGTCGTTGTGGGCAAGATGGGCCGAATGGCCTGGTTCCACACTGTAAGACTCAATGACTAATTCACAAGCACCTGAGTGAAGAAATTTCCCCATCGCAACCTTCAAAAGCTGACACTCAAAAAGTACAATTGATTTAGGTAAATTGAAAATTCAACCCAATCCAAACTGCCCTGCCAGTGCTTGTACTAAGTGTCCAGGACATTATGTACACTTTGCCACCCACCCGTTCCTTCTCTCCAGAGATGCTGCCTGTCCCGCTAAGATACTACAGCTTTTTGTGTCTGTCTGCTAGGAATCAAGGGCTGTTTAGCATTTAACACATTTGCTGAGAAATGTTATACATGGATTAAGATTACCAACATCAGATAACGAAAGCCATTTGGGAAATCTGTCTGTGGCTGGCACTTTAATCATTCATTCTGCAATTCATTGTGAACAAAGGCAGCAGAAAACACTTAAGAAAAACACATATTTCACACAGAAGTGATTAGGGCATCGGCAATGCGTTCCCATCTCTGGGGACATCAGGCGTTGCACTGATCATTAAAACCCTGCAGAGCTCAGCAATCGTTGGGCTGGGTGTGAAGGAACTGCAGATGCAGTTTACACCGAAGATAGACACAAAATGCTGGAGTAACTCAGCGGGACAGGGAGCAGCTCTGGAGAGAAGGAATGGGTGACGCTTCGGGTCGAGACCCTTCATCAGGATGTCAACAAAATAGAGAGAGTACAGAGGAGATTTACAAGAGTGTTGCCTGGGTTTCTGCACCTAAGGTTGAACAAGATAGGTCAGCCATGTGATCAGCCATGATCATATTGAATGGCGGTGCAGGCTCGAAGGGCCGAATGGCCTACTCCTGCACCTAATTTCTATGTTTCTATGTTTCTATGTCTTTATTCTCTGGAGCGCAGAAGGTTAAGGGGGGGACTTGATCGAGATCTTTAAAATGATGAGAGGGATAGACAGATAAGCTTTTTCCATTGAGAGTAGGGAAGATTCAAACAAGAGGACATGACTTGAGAATTAAGGGACAGAAGTTTAGGGGTAACATGAGGGGGAACTTCTTTACTCAGAGAGTGGTGGCTGTGTGGAATAAGCTTCCAGTGGA